>NC_041390.1:141648907-141694492 GCF_002162155.2 Triticum dicoccoides
GAGGGGGCGGGGTGGTGTTCCTGCGGGCAGAAGGAGGGGGCGGGGTGGTGTTCCCGCGGGCAGAGGGAGGGGGCGGGGTGGTGGATTTGAATCTTTTGTTCGCTAGGAATTTGGGATGGGATTGGGATTAGGATTTGGGATTTTGTTCATCCACGAATTATCGGATACAGGGAAATGGTATTGCCGTGTTTAAATGGTCACTGGACACTTCCGAGGGGAATTTGTGAGGAACATTTGTTTTAGATGATACAGTAGAACAGAGTAAACTTCAGATCACTGCATGTGAAGATGCATGCACACTGCTGTGTTTGTGTTTTTGTGTTGTATATACGGCCGAAACCAACTTTGCACTTTTGCAAATGTACATGCACTTTGTCTAAGATCATCATCTGCAAGCATGTAGGAGTACTAAAGTTTACCAGCAAATGTACTAGATCAATATGTATTCTGAACCTTTTTTTTGCGTATGATGAACCAAGTTTGAACTCCGCAGCCCAACACCCCTGCTTCTGAATTGAGGATCTTTCAGATTTGATTGCTGAAACTAGAACGAACAGAAATGAATTCATCTCTGAACATGAATCTTATACGGCGGATTTACCAGTAGCTTACACGGAGTGACGGAGTTATGACCGGCCTTGCGCCGAACGCGTGTTCGCAGCAGCAGAGTTACACGAAACATGTGAACTCTTACTTATGTATCTCAAGCTCCAGCGCTGAATAGAATGACGCTGAAAATTAACTTGTTTGAGATCCTGAAGGAATCACACACCGCACAGAGGCATCCTTGTTTGCCATGTAAATTTGTAAATAGGTTTCTTGGTGCTGCAAAATCTCCTAGGTTTTATTCTATAGCAGATGTACTTGTATAAATGCTAATTTTAGAGTGGAATGTTTTATTCTGTACATTTTTTATGTGTGCTTGTATGTTTCATAGGTTTTACAGATTTTTTTAGGTGTTCATGTATGTTTTTTTCTAGCTACTGATGATGCAGTTTTAGGGTTTTATTGACTTGTTTTTTTCCTTTTTGTAGATGTCGCAGGCACCGTTGGTTAGAATGAGGGGAGTAAGAAGGCTAAGAAGAAGAATAAGAAAAAAGGCAATCTATATGGCTTTAAGTCAAGGTTTAACTCAAAAAAGCTGGCTGAGATTAGGAAGCAAGTAACACCATAAAAACAGAGAATCATAAGGGAGGGACCGTTTGGAGACTTGTTGGACATCCGGTCTTTCAAGGTGCCCCATGAGCTCATTGAGTTTGTTGTGATGAACACGAATCACATACTCTCTGAGTTCAAACACAAGAACAAGTCCATCACCTTCAGCAAGCTCATGGTGAAAAGGATTTTCAACGTGCCATCCAGTGATAGACCCGTGAAGCTTCTTAAGAAGAGTGATGAACATGATCTTCGCAACATCTACAAGGAGGGGAACAGGGCTCCAATCGCCCATGTTGTCAAGTTGCTCACTAGTTGCAGCGATGAGGACGTAGTTATGGTAAATAGGACTTGGACACTCCTTACGTTGGCAACAGTTTTGTGCCCAAGCACTGGCAATATGGTGAATCTCGAGTATCTAGCTTCCTTGGAAGATATGTCTTTGGTGCATGAATTCGCTTGGGATGAGCACTTGTTGGCACGAGCGATGGAGGAGGCTGGAGTCTTTCAAGAGAAGAAGAGGATGCAAGCAAATACAGAAAAAGCAGCAGAGTTTCAGATCGCTTCATGCCTCCCCATGTTAGCGGTATGCAACACAATATTATGAAATACCTCCATCTTCTTTCTTTGCTGCATGAAACCTTCTGTACATTTCTATAGCTCGCATTTATGTTTTTGTTGGCTAATGTCCTTTTTCCATTCTATGCAGATCATATACATGGATCATATTGATATCCCGGCCGATCTCCCAAATGAGCATGCCATTGATTATTCCGTGCCGAGGATACGCTTTGTTTGCCAAAAGGATTTTGATTGGTTGGATAAAGTTGACAAGAACAAGCTCACTCTTGTCCAACCTTTGTACGGGAAACACACCAAAGTAATTTTGCTACATCCCGCCTATGTATTTTCCTTTGCCAATGGAGTATTAACATCCCCCTGTTTTTTTCTCACTGAATTTGCATTTAGCAATCTTTGCTTTTCCATTTAGGTTATGGCAGCCTTCTTATTTGTCTCCCCTCATGTTTTGTTTTCCTAGATCCGGAGTTTGTGCAACACCCCCTATGCAGTACAACTCATGGGACAGGAAGTTGGTGCTGAAGCAGCCAGTGGGTAGGTAGTTAGTGCTGAAGCACCTAGTGGCCAAGGAACTAGTGGCCAAGGAAGCCAAATTCAAGGTGCTGACATTCAAGCAAAGGAATCTCAATCAAACGAGGCTCAACAAAATGTTGATGCTGAACCACACCTATCATCATCGCTCAACAATTGGCTGCATCAATCATTCCCTAGCATGCAAGGTCTAAGGGTACTCTTTCCCAATCTACACTATCTTTTTCTTTGTATTCATTTCCTGTTTACCTTTGGCTTTGCATTATTTACTATACCCAGTTGCAAGTGTATATTTTGTTTGCTGCATCCCTCATTCTGATGTGATACAACCATGTTCTGTTTTTGCTTCATATGTAGAAGTTCATACCTACTAGGCTTTTTTGCTGCATCCATATGTCCAGTGTGCTACAACTACATTCTGTTTTTGCTTCAAACATATCATAATTTTGCTACATCCATATCAATAATTTGCTACCTAGAGGTATAGACCATTTGTTTTTTATGCTTCATCCATGACAGTAAATTGCTACAATCACACTGTTTATTTGATACAAAGTGACACAGCAGCACACCTACTTGTTTCTCGCTTCATCCATACCTCTAATGTGCTACACCCACATTTGTGTTTTTTTACATCCATATTTCTCAAAATCTGGATATACTTATCACTAAAAATGTTGGACACTTGCCTTCTTGTAGGTACCAACTCAGTTTCAAATGCTCTACGACAAGCACAACGGTATTTTTGCAACAGAGGTGGATGGTGTAGTAGGGAAGTTTGGAGAGTGTTTAAAGGGATTGCAGTGCAACCGGATGGCCGCTCTCCTTCATGATGTTGGAGACGCCATCACAGCTACCAATGAGCCCAACTTTTCCTTTGAAGCACCTATCATGGACGAATGTCGCGGAAAAGAGAATGATGCTAAAGCTGCAAATGCCGACATTGGTGCTCAAGCTCAAGCTCAAGGTACAACACCTAGCATCAACAAGGATGAAGTCACCGGATTGAACCTAGAAGTTGCAACAGAGGCTGCGGAAACTCATGAGCAACAAAGAGTGAGTTTCGAGATGGAAGGCAACACCTCACCTCACAGCCCCCACTCTTCTATGATGCACCCAGGAGTGCGACAGCCGACATTTGGGACGACGAGCCATCCCGTGAGTTGTTCCCAAAGGGCTCCTAAGACTATGAGATGATGCATTCCACGGATGAGCCTACAATTAAGAAGAGCATAGTCAGCCCCATATATGCAAACATCCCCGTGTTTCCTATTTCAGATGATGATGACAGCCCAAGTATGCTTCCTTCCTCTTGCATCATTTCTTTTTGTTTTTCTCCATATCATTTTTTCACATTTGTGTGATTCCAGCAAATTCTTTTTGTACAATCTCTTGCAAACTCATCCATCTTTATTTTTTTGCTACAGCTCCTAAGATGGTCGCTATAGAAGAGCATTTTGCTGATGCAAGCAGTGGCCCTAGCACACATGACAAGAACACTAGGAAGAAGAGGATGGCCAAAGTTCCAGCCATAAAAAATACCAAGGCAAAGAAGCAAAAGGTCGACAAGGCTGCAGAAATGTGTGAAAGGTTTGTAAAGCATGGGAAACCATTGAGGAAATCACAACCCAATGAACAAGTGTGAGCTACCTAAGCCCTATCTGTTTTTGCTTTCTATTTTTTATTTTTTCTGCTCGAAACAAATGATTCATTCGGTTGCATCTATGGTAACAGGACACCTTTCACCAAGCTAGGTGGATTTTTCATTGGATACAAGAAATTCCTTGTATGCTTCAAGCCTCGCGGGGATATGAATGATGAGGTTATGTCACTATGTATCGAGATGAACAACCTCGCATCCCGTGCAGCAAAAGAAAGGGATTTGAAGAAATACATTTTCTCAGTCCATGCGGGGGTAAGTTTTTGTAAAAACAAGCAATGCTTCATTCCTTTCTTTCTTTCACATTTTCGTTTCAACACACACTAATCATTTTGTTGTATCTTTCAAGTAGATCCTACTAAAACAAGACCCATCAACTTTCCAACCAGCAAAACTCATGGCTAAGCTTGAAAGGGCTATGAAAATGTTGAAGGTTCAAAAGTTTGACCTCCTAAGTTTCATGAAGCTTTCTTTTGTTCCTCACCACAAAATACTTCCAAATATGATCCAATGAAGCGACGCGGCTGTAACATTTTTTACATGTTCTGAGTACCTTTTTGCCTTTCTTTTGTTTTTTGCAGCTCTTTTTCACAATTGTTCATGATCTCCATTGGATAGTTGTTTCGCAAACTTGCTTCACAAGCAGTGGAATGTATTTGACTCAATCCATTCAAAAGGAAAACCATCTTCTTTGAAGAAGCAAGCCAATAACCTGGTAGGCTCATGCTCTCTAATTTTGTCTGTTTACCCTTCTGATTCATCTGCATAAATGCCCTGTTGTCATCTTTACACACCTCATTTTATTTTTGAAACTTTTGTGTGTGTTTTCGGTGCTAGATCACAAACTTTGCAACCCTCGCACAAGAGTGCAGCGAATTCAATGTCAATGTTGGATCCTTCGCTCGTGTTGACCTAGAGGATTACCCAAAGCAAGATACCCTGTGAGTTTTTTTTTGAATTTTGCTTCAATCATGTGTTCCATTTCAACATTTTGTTTTTTCAACTACGCATGGGAAGTATGATGGAGAACTTTTTTTTATCTCACAGATGTGATTGTGGCTTTTTTGGGCTCAAATATGTGGAGAACTATGATGGGAAGTCAGTGAGAGAGTTCAAGCAGGTACACATTTTTAATTTTTTGTCTTGTCATTTTGTTACAATATACTTTCTTTGTTTTCAATACTCATGCAACAGAAGAATACCATGTTTTGTTTTTGCTTCATATGTGGTTTAAGTTCGTACCTACTAGGCTTTTTTGCTACATCCATATGTCTAGTGTGCTACAACTACATTTCTGCTTTTGCTTCATCCATATCATAATTTTGCTACATCCATATCAATTTTTTGCGGTGGATGGATGTGAACTTTTTGCATTCATCACTCATGCAACACAAGAATAACTAGTATCATACTTGTTTACTTTTTGTTTTCAATACTCATGCAACAAAGAATAACTAGTATCATACTTGCTTACTTTTTGTATTCATTTTTTACAGGAAGACATGGCGCGATACCGCATGGATATGGCATAAAACCTTTTTAGTCACCCAATGAACAATGCCCCAAAGGAGCGGGCGTTCAAGGATGAGTTGGCGGCTTGATTTTCTGGAAGGTTCAAGACGAACAAGCTTGTTTCTTCGTTAGGTCTAGATCATGTCCGAGGTGGTAGCGTTCTAATAGGATTAGAGTAGTGTGCGTTCATATGTAAACTGTTGATACCTCCAGTAAACATATGTGTCCTTTTGGTATGTAAACCGATGATAACTTGATATTTGGATGATGCACTTATGTTTTTAATGGATGCGTTCTTCTGTTTGCCAACATGATCATGCATTGGCAATTGTTTTTTGTTTTGCTGGTTCTGAAATATGAAAATATTTCAAACTTCATCCATCGAAGTTTCAAGGGAATCTCTGTGCATTTTTCCCCTCAAAACATATTTTTTCTGAAAAATAATATGTGAATGCTACTTTTCTCACACACTTAAATTGCTGGAAGCTCACAGGAAATAGCTACAACCTTCTGTTAGATTTGTTGCAGAGCCAAAATATATATTTTTACCTGCAAATTAGCTACGTCCCTACAATATTTTTGTTGGAAGCGTAATGTAAATAAGCTTCCTTTCCCAACTTTTTGCTGTACAGCTAAATCAACACTTTAAATCATTCAAGCCTTTTTCCTTTTCAAACTTGTTATTTTGCTTCAACCATATTTTAAAAAGCTTCAACCATGTTTGCAAAAAGCTTCAACCATGTTTCCTAAAAGCTGCAACCATATTTTGAAAAAGTTTCAACCATACTTTGAAAAAGTTTCAACCAAGTTTTCAAAAGCTTCAACCATGTTTCCTAAAAGCTGCAACCTTGTTTACAGAAGCTTCAACCATGTTTTTAAAAAGCCGCAACCATACTTTTCAGAAATCTTCTAAACATGTTTTCTTAAAGCTTCAAACATGTTTCCTAAAAGCTTCAACCATATTTTCAAAAAGATTCAACCATGTTTTTCAAAAGCTCCAACCATGCTTTTCAAAAGCTTAAAACATGTTCTTTTTAAACATGGATCAAGGTGTGGTTACAACAACCATTGAGTACTATTTTTAAAAAAAAATAAGGAAAAACCCACATTCTGCTTTTTGCAAAAAATTCTATGAATTTTGGCACCATCATACTACAAAAAGTAAGCTCTCACAAACATATAACAATAAGAATTTTTTTAAATCAACTCTTGTAAAAAGCAACATTCTGCTTTTTTTCAAACCACGCATGTAGTAATATGTTGCAATCCCACAAAACAAACATTCACAGCTAGTCAACACAACTTTTTATCATAAGTCATGGGGTGTTACAAGGCAATTCATCATTTTTTCCCTCATGAAAATATCCTAAAGTGTAAGGATCGTTTCGACACCCGGAGCTTTTGCGCTCGCACTCGCAGCAAGAAAAGCTGCAAGGAGTTGGCAATCCTTCACGTTGTGATCTTCATCTTCACAATATTTGCATGGAGTCTTCTTTTCCCTTGGCTTTGGAGCTTTCTTCGTTTTCGCCGCGTCCTTCTTTTTTTTCTTCTTCATTTCATCTTCTCGAATCTCAATTAGTGGCTTCCTGCGCTTCTTGTTGGGGATATTACTGCTGGGCGTAAACCGGCCTATCTGGGCTGGGTTAGCTTCATCAGTAGTTCAAGAGTGCTAAAGCCCAGGAACATAGATGAGGGCTTAAGGCCCGTAGTCGGTTTAAGACTTGTAGCTGTAAACCGGTATTTGTATATAAACTTGTATTGTAAGTTAGGAATAAGGAGAGACCAACCCGGATACGAATATCGACCGGTGTTGGGACTTGGTGAACCGACGGGCGTCACCCGTGTATATAAGGGGACGACCCGGCGGCGGTTCAAGGACAATAGACAACAACTCGAGACATAGGCGAAGCTTGTTTGCTCCCTAATCATCGAAACCCCATCAATTCCATCACAACTAGATGTAGGCTTTTACCTTCATCGAAGGGGCCGAACTAGTATAAACTCTCTTGCGTCCCTGTGTCCGCTTTAACCCCTTCAAGCTAACCCATCGCGATGGCTGCACGACTAAGTCCTTTCTCTAGGACATCTACCGTGACAAAACCACGACAGTTGGCGCCCACCATGGGGCTATCGCACAATGGTTTCAGGTTCTTGGAGGGCCGCTTTGAAGGACTCGAGGGCTACGCTGTAGGCCGGATGACTAAGAGTCGTCGCGGCAAGCTCTACATCGACGATGCAGGCTGGGGCCCCGAGGCCGGCTCAGTTGAGTACGGGTACTGGGTCCTCTTTGGTGGCATTCACGTTTTCATTGGCAAGATCGGTGAAACGGGCACTGAGCCGGACATCTGCACCGACCTCGTCGAGATGGCTTAGCGTGCGCGATCCGCCCGGGTTAAAACGGCCATGAAGCGTGCCTTCGTGGGAGTCATCCATGGAGGAAGTTATGAGGATGGATCAGAATCTCGCGGCGATACCGTCGTTTGTTCCGATGATGAGTCATCGACCGGAGAAACCAAATCTCTTTATCAGCTACAAGACGGCCGGATTGGGGGCTGTTCCGATGGCGACAGTATTCCGGACCCCTCTGATCTGCCCAACCGGGTTGGAATATTCATGGATGGCACACAAGCAGCGCTTCATTCTTCGACCGCTGCGGCAACAACCTCCGGTTCAGCAGCAGCGACGGCTGCCGGGGTAGGAGGTCCTGTGCGCCCGCCGGCTCAAGTTCTATCAGAGCTATTTGATGCATTGGCTGCGCTTATGGCGGAAGCTAATCCGGTGGATCAGGGCGTTCACAACACGGAGATTGCAAAGGTGAAGGAACAGATCACCCAGGCCAAGGCAGATCTGGCAGCTGAGGACACCAGGATGGCCACGGAGCAGGCCGCTTTAGACGCACAAGCCTACAGGCTCATGTTGGACCAGAGCGCGTCGCAGGAAGTCATGAGGAGGAAGTACCGATCCTGTTTGCCTCCAGTTTTCGAGGCCAGAGACCTTTTCAACACTCCAGGAGCAGGAACCGGCAATCCGCTGGAGGGAAACCGGGCGGAAGCTCCTGGGACCGGTGCACCGGTTCAGCCTCGTCAGATGGACCCGCCTCGTCAAAACACCATGGTACCTCAGGCTGTTTTAACACCTCCGGGTCATTACTCCAACCCAATGGACAATCTCGTCACCGCTGCTGCACGGCTGGAGGCCATTCCAATTGAAGGTGACTCGCCGCAGGCAGTAGAAACGCGATGGGTCAAGGAGCTTCTATGGACAGCTTTGGTCCAACAGGAAGCATACTCGTATAGCCGCGACCGGATCCACTCAACCCCCCTTCCAAGCCGGAGCTATAGCAGACATATGGATGAACCGGCAGTATCGAGTAATGAGCGACGTGGAGCACCCCGTGGCAACAACCCGGCGGGTGGTGCTGATAACGCTCAGGAAGTGGTGGACCGGGCCCGAGTGCGCAGGGAGGCCGAGTTAGCCGCACAGCATCAGGCTCGGCAGCTCACGCCGGTTCGTCCAACTATCTCGATCGAACCTGGAGTTACTTCTAGCTCTTTGGGGGTGCCTTGCCTTGTCCCCACTTTACGCAATGTGCGCCTGCCCAAGGATTTCAAAGGCCCGCGCAAAGTACCAAATTACACGGCGGATCAACCTCCAGAGACATGGGTGGAGAGCTATGAGATGGCCATGGAGATGCTTGATGTGGATGACGCGGCGTGTGCGAAATACTTCACCATGATGCTTGAAGGAACGGCCCGTACTTGGTTAAAAAGCTTGCCGGCTAATTCTATCAGTTCATGGGCCCAATTACGAGCCCGGTTTATCAGCAATTTCAAGGATACATGTAACAACCTATGTCGATAGTGGACTTAGCTGCCTGCATCCAGGAGGAAGGAGAATCGACGACTCATTGGGTGCACCGGGTTTCACAAGTGTTGCATTATCAGACCGCATCAACACTGACACCGTTGTATTAACCCTAGAAGGCAACTGCCGGTTTGGGCCCGTAAAGCTGAAGTTGGGACGGATGAAGCGTCATTGCACTGACATGGGAACCCTCATGGCTGCTTTGGTAAAGTATGCTGATTCTGATAGTACCAAGGATCCCAAATCTGATGATGACAAGGCAGGGAAGGGAAAGAGGAACAACAACTCCAAAGGCCAGGAGCATCACTGGGCAGGCAATGGTGGTGGAGGCAAGTGTAAAGCGGATGGTAACATGGACTTTGTGGCTAATACCAACACGCAGGACAATGGCCAGCGACACAAGGGTAAACCGAAAAATCGCAATGGGGCACCCAACCCTAACCTGGACCGCCTAAACTATCTACTGAGCCAGCCCTGTCCAAGACATGGGACGAAGGAAGCGCCAGCAAACCACCTTTGGAAGGATTGCTTCATTATGCAGGAGTTCAAGAATTCTAATGCTTTCCGGTATGATCACGGCTCCGGCGGTGGCTCAGGGTCCGGGCCGGGTTACGATGGAGGAAATTCCATTTCAGGATTTAACGGTAATCCGGGCGGACATAACAATCAAAATAGTCAGAACAACCAGGGTGGTTACAACCAACAGCATCAACAGTCAGGTTACCAGAGCAACCCAAAGCAGTTGAGTAGTGGGCAGTACCATGTCTTCACCACTAGCTTGGACAAGCGAGACCGGAAGGTTCAGAGGCGGGCGGTCAACTCTGTTGAACCGGCCATACCCCGTTATGTACGCTGGTCTGAACAACCAATCATATGGAGCAGAGAGGATCGCCCTCCCTAGGTTGATAATCCGGGTCAGTTGGCTCTAGTGGTGGCGCCTCAGGTGGGAGGTTACAAGTTTACCAAGGTGCTCATGGATGGAGGGAGCAGCATCAATATCTTGTACTATGAGACCTTCCGTCGTATGGGACTAACAGATAAAAATCTCAAACCGTCTAATACAGTGTTCCACGGTGTAGTACCTGGCAGATCAGCATATCCTGTTGGTAAGATAGCTCTGGAAGTGGCCTTTGGGGATGATCATGATTCCAGGTCGGAGACATTGACATTTGAAGTGGTGAAAATCCAAAGTCCATATCACGCCCTGTTTGGGCGACCGTCTTACGCCAAGTTTATGGCACGGCCCTGTTATGTGTATTTGCAGCTCAAGATGCCGGGTCACAAGGGGACAATAATGGTTCACGGAAGCCGCAAAATCGCTTTGAAGTGCGAGGAAGGAGATGCGGCCTATGCAGAGTCGGTTTGTGCCACCGAAGAGTTGAAGTATTATAAGGACAATGTTGACCCGACGGACATGACTCCATTAAAGAAGCCAACTACGAGCATGATCCGGCCCTGAAGTTCAAATCGGCAGCAGAAACTAAGCTTGTTGACTTCATACCTGGCGATTCGTCCAAGCAGTTTAGCATCAGTGCCAACTTGGATCCGAAATAGGAAAGCGCGCTCATCGAGTTCATCCGTGAGAATCGGGACATTTTTGCATGGAAGCCCTCTGACATGCCAGGTGTACCGAGGCAACTCGTTGAGCACACCCTTAATGTGGATCCTAAATACAAACCAGTGAAACAGTTCCTCCGCCGGTTTAACGAAGAAAGACGCAAGGCGATTGGAGAAGAGGTAGCCAGGCTCTTAGCAGCTGGCTTTATTGTTGAAGTTTTTCACCCTGAGTGGCTTGCCAATCCGGTGCTGGTCCTTAAGAAAAACGGCACCTGGCGCATGTGTGTGGATTACACAGATCTTAATAAGGCTTGTCTAGCAGATCCTTTTGCCCTCCCCCGTATTGATCAAATTATTGATGCTACGTCGGGTTGTGAGCATTTAAGTTTTTTGGATGCATATTCTGGCTATCATCAGATCAAAATGGCAGTTAAGGATTAGGAGAAGACGGCATTTATAACTCCTTTTGGAGCCTTCTGCTATGTGTCTATGACCTTCGGGCTCAAGAGTGCCCAGGCAACTTATCAATGGTGTGTACAAAATTGTCTTCACAAGCAGATTGGCCGTAATGTACATGCTTACGTGGATGATATCGTGGTTAAGTCCAGGGAGAAGGAGACTCTGATTGATGATTTGAGGGAAACCTTTGATAACCTGAGGACATACAAGATGATGCTTAATCCGGACAAGTGTGTCTTTGGTGTACCGGCGGGCAAGTTATTGGGTTTTCTGGTGTCCAACAGGGGAATTGAAGCTAATCCGGAGAAGATCACAGCCATCACCTCCCTGGCTAAACCGAAGTGTATCAATGATGTTCAACGCCTGGCAGGCCGGATTGCTGCGTTAAGCCGGTTTATCAGTCGTCTTGGTGAGAAGGCAATCCCTTTGTATCAGATGTTAAAAAAAACGGATCAGTTTGTCTAGAGTTCCGCTGCTGATGAAGCATTTGAGGACTTAAAGCGGCAATTGGCCAATCCGCCTGTGCTCGCCGCTCCCATTGACAAGGAGCCGTTACTGCTATATGTTGCTGCTAATGCTCGGGCAGTCAGCGTGGCTGTTGTGGTGGAGCAAAAGGAGGCAGGTAAGGAGCATCTGGTTCAACGCCCGGTCTATTATATCAGCGAGGTACTCATCGAGTCCAAGCAAAGGTATCCGCATTGGCAGAAGCTGGTGTATGGAGTTTTTGTGGCAATCCGGAAGCTTAAACAATACTTCCAAGGGCATCCAATTACGGTGGTCAGTTCTGCTCCTTTGGGGGATATCATCCAGAACCGGGAAGCAACTGGCCGGATTTCCAAGTGGGTTATAGAGCTTGGGCCGCACGATTTGAAGTATGTGCCTCGGACGGCGGTTAAGTCTCAAGCACTTGTTGATTTTATCAATGATTGGACGGAAATGCAAGCACCTGAAGAAAAACCGGATCACACATATTGGACCATCCATTTTGATGGATCCAGGCAATTGGAAGGCTCGGGGGTTGGAGTCGTATTAACTTCCCCACGAGGTGATAAGTTTTGTTATGTTCTCCTCTTAATGTTCCCTTGTACTAACAATGCAGCTGAGTATGAAGCCTTGCTCCATGGTCTCCGGATGGCTAAGGAGATGAATCTAAGTCGAGTTAAGTGCTTCGGTGACTCGGACCTCGTGGCTCAGCAAGTGTCTAGCACTTGGGACTCCAAGGACCCACTCATGTCAGCATATCGTCATGAGGTGGATATTGTTGCAGGTCATTTCAAAGGCTATCAGGTGGACCACGTGGACCGGCGGAAAAACGAAGCGGTGGGCGCCTTAAGCCGGCTGGGCTCTCAACACAAATCGGTCCCGCCCAATGTTTTTCTGGATGTGTTGCACAACCCGTCGGTCAAGATCCCTGGTGAACCGGATTTGGCTATTCCTGATCCGGAGGATCAATTGGTGGCAGCCCTTCATGTTATTCCAGATTGGACGCTTCCTTACCTGGCATACAAGAACCGGGGCGAGTTACCAGAGGATGAGACTCTGGCCCGACAGATAATCCGGTGAACCAAGTCCATGACTATTATCAACGGCGAGTTGCATCATTGCAGTGTGTCAGGAGCATTTCAACGCTGTGTGTCTCCTGAAGAAGGTCGTGAAATTTTGCGTGAGATCCACGAAGGAGATTGTGGTCACCACGCCGGTTCAAAATCTCTAGTGGCTAAAGCGTTTCACCATGGCTTCTATTGGTTAACTGCTCATGCTGATGCGGAGGATCTGGTCAGACGATGTGATGGTTTCCAAAAGTTTTCAAGACGTGCTCATGTACCGGCTCAAGAATTGAGAATGATTCCAATTACTTGGCCGTTTGCGACTTGGGGGCTAGATATGGTTGGGCCTTTCAAAAGGTCCAAAGATAAGAAGACCCACCTCCTGGTGGCGGTTGACAAGTTTACAAAGTGGGTGGAGGCAGAACCTGTTAGCAAGTGTGATGCGGCCACGGCGGTTCAGTTCATTAAAAAAGTGATTTTACAGTTTGGCTTTCCACACAGTATCATCACAGATAATGGTACCAATTTGTCCAAAGGTGCCATGAAGGAGTTCTGCGAACGGGAGCACATCCGGCTCGACATTTCATCAGTGGCACACCCACAATCCAATGGTCAAGCAGAAAGAGCTAATCAAGAGATCTTTAGAGGCATCAAGCCCCGGCTCATGGTTCCTTTGCAGAGAACGCCGGGTTGTTGGGTAGAAGAATTACCATCTGTGTTATGGAGCATCAATACAACACCCAACAGATCAACGGGATACACACCGTTCTTCATGGTTTATGGAGCGGAGGCGGTTCTCACCAGTGATATCTGTCATGATTCACCTCGTGTGACGGCTTATATTGAAGCGGACAACGAGACAACACGGCAAGATGCTTTGGACCGGTTGGATGAAGAGCGTGACATAGCAGCCGCCCAATCGGCAATTTACCAACAGGATCTTCGTCGTTATCATAGTCGCCGAGTCAGAACCAGAACCTTTCAGGAAGGAGATTTTGTGCTTCGGCTCATCCAAGATCAGACTGATATGCATAAGCTATCCCCACCTTGGGAGGGGCCTTTCGTGGTCAGCAAGAATCTGCACAATGGGTCATACTATCTGATCGATATTCGAGAGCATAAGGACTCACGTACATCAGAGGAGGAGACCAACAGGCCGTGGAACATAGCTCATCTTCGGCCTTACTATACCTGAGTCATTGGCTCTACTTATGTACATATTACGACGATGTATATATTATGATGAAATATAATAAACCGGAACCTCAGCTAAAGCGGGGTATCTGTTCTTTTACATCATGTGTGGTTACACGGAGTTGTTCTAAAGCGGCCTCCGGTTTACCCCTTGAGTTAGCTTTTTAAAAGCATCATGTTATATCACTTGGGGGTTTGGTCGTGTCCGAACCAATACCATACCTCTTGATAGGCGAGAGCCACCAGATCACTTGGGGACTTGGGTCACGTCTGAACCAGTCATGCCTCTTGATCGGCCTAAGGCCACAGAATCACTTGGGGGCTTGGTCGAACCCGAACCATTGCCATGCCACTTGATCGGCATAAATGCCACGGTTTCATTTGGGGACCTGGCTGACTAGAACCATAGTTACACCTAACGGGAGCTTGGTCATGTTCGGCCATGGTAACGCCATCTGATCAGCTCAAATAAACCTTTTTTGCAAACGGTTTTGTCATTGCATTTGCTTCACACTTTTCTTTGAAAAGTACTTCTTTCTTTTTTATTGCGTTTTTTAAACCGACAAAGTTTTCAACTGGTTAATACTGTCAATTGACGGAACACGGTTCATTTCAATCCGGAGACTATTTGCCCGGTTTGATCTTTTTTGTTAACATCCTCTTATGGAGTAACACGGTGTTTTTTATAACCCGGTACGGTTTACATGGTAAACCGGCGTCATATATATATGAGAGCTGCTATCTCCTCCAACAATGCGGGTTTATAAAACTCCGCTACAAGATTGGCCGAGCCAACTTCACGCTCAACGATGGCAGGTATTATGTATCTCAAAAATTTGGTCATATACTTTTTTTCGGATGTTTTGATTTCATGTATGCAGACATAATATTCCGCCTGACAGTACAACCGCGGTGGCACTTGAAGATTTTTTATTGCAGAAAGTACTTTGGAAAGTTCATCACCCAAAGGAAGAGTAAATTATGCACGAAGGCATATCAACATCAAAAGTATCAGCTAGCCTATTACAAGGCAACACAGTGCCCACAATAAGATCATTGTTTGTTGCAAAGGAGAAGCAGTTTTAAACCGGCTTCCGGTTCAAGCTTGGTCACCAGCCTGGCATGATGGTTGTGGGTCATCCTGCGCCGCTTCAGCTTTAGTTTCTCTACCCAGCGGCTGGAAATCAACAGTTGTCCAGTCGATTCCCATTAATGCTTGAAAAATAGCTTCATCATGGATCATCAATAACGGGTCAATATCGGGAGCGTAAGTATGCTTACGGATTGGAGGGATAAGGTTTTCTGATTCATGAATTGGTGCAGCTATTCGCTTGTTCTGATTGTCATATTGGGCTTGATAATGAGACAAGTCTGCTTCTTCAGCCAATTGACAAGCTAGCGGACGCACCTCCCGGTTTATTGCTCGCAGATCCGCTTCACCAAACTCTGACCCATCTTCCTTCAAGCTGGGATAGCCCTGAGCCGCTTCAATAGGATCAAAATCCGGCACCCAGGCTTTTGCCCGGATTAAGGCATTGATCGCACCGGTTCGAGCAGCAGATTTCTTCAGCTCTTCAACCCGGGCAGGAAGCACCGACAGTTTCATCAGAGTGTCTTGAATCAAAGTGGGCGCCGGTTTGTTGTGGGATGCGGTACAGATGATCCGTTGTGCACCAGTGTACAGTTGTTCTACCAACGTATAGGCGGCTTTCAATTTCTTCCGCACATCTGACCCCAAGTGACCAATGCGTGTCCCTGAAATATCATAAAGGGTTAACAAACCGGTAGCTCTGTTAGAAGGCCGAGTCAATTCAGAAGTCAAACTGGCTTACCAAAGATAGCAGTGGTCATGGCATGCACGTGCCGCTTTATGCTGGTCAGTTCATCCGCCATCGGTTTTAGTGCAGCCTCGGCATCCTCTGCTCGTTTGATTAAAGCGGACTTTTCAGTGGCCCAATCCGCCCGCTTCTTCTTGAAGCTCTCCTTAAGTTGTTCCATGGCGCTTAAAGCGCTGGCTAATTCCTCTTTTGCTTTGGAGGTTTCAGCTTGTTGGGTTTTCAGGTTTTCTTGGAGATCGGCGACTTGGCTTTCTTTCGTCTTCAGCTCAGCCTGCATGCAGACAGTCATATGTTTCAACAAAACGGTACAAGGATTGAAGTACCAACCACATAACAAGTTATGCACTTGGCACTTGGGGGCTAATGCATATTCGATCTTCATCTTTCAATTGCTTACAAAGTCCCAAGATCAATACAAGTATTCAACTTGGCACTTGGGGGCTAATGGCTATTTGCTCATATATATCCTAATGCGGCAATCTCAATTACTTAAAGTACCGGTTTAACTGCACTAAGTTGAACCGGCCCTTGGGGGCTACATCAGAGAATTTCAAAGCATTAAGATTTATATTAGTAAGTCCCGGTTTGAAAGAAGATTACAAACCAGGCCTTGGGGGCTAGGAGAGTCAGCAAGAATTGAAGCATACAAGCAGGAAAGAGCATATGGAAGTTACCTCATATTTATCTTTCATCATATTAACTAGACCGGCTTCATAGTCACGACTGGTATACAGCCGGTTCAGGTAGCCGGAATGGATATCTTGGGCGTTCAGAGCAGCGTAAGTCGCCAGATCAGCATTCCACTTGCCTTTGCCAAAGGCAGAAAATTCTTCCTTGGCAGAATGTTTGGACAAAGCAACAGGATTGCTTGGCTCGGTATGGCCAGTGCCAGTAATGACAACCTCATCGTCCTTGGTATCGCCGGTTTGCACTGGGGCGGTTGGCTTGTCAGTAGGCTTTGCTGGACTGGTGGATTTCTCAATCCGGATGGAGCTTGTGGGCTGATTGACAGGACCTGAGGCATCAGTAGGTCTCTCTTCAGTAATAAGATCGTCGTCTCGCTGCGGTGGATCATTGGGTATATCCTCAGGGAATAGCCGCCTCAAGATCTGGTGTCTTGCCCGGTTCAAGGATGGCATCTTCTTCGGCCGCTTTGTCCAGGTGAGCCTTCTTGCTTGGCCTAGGTTTGGCCCTGAAAGGAATAACAAAATCAAATACAACATATGTTCTAAGGCGATGTGCTGCAAATATTATGATAAGTATAGCTTACCCAAGCACCGTTTTGAGCGGTGGCAGCTGAGTAGCCGATGACTCGCCAGAAGATGAGTGGGAAGTAACCTGGTAATCGGAGTCAGATGGATTAAGAGGTTGACGAAAGTAGCTCGCTTTAGGACAAGCACTGACAAGCAAATTAGAGACCTCTGAACGGTGTTTCCGAACCGGACTGTTCGGTAAACCGGCGGAGGTAACTAACTGGCCCTGTGCCGGGTTGTGCGACGAGCTTCGTGCTGTTGGGTCTTCATAAGAAATTTGGGATCCAAATAAGCAAGAGGATGAGAAAATTTAACTTTCCGGTTTGCCTGACGGATTTTTAGTGAAGGCAAAGGTTCTGAATCGGAAGAGAGAATAATTACCTCTGCAGCATCAGCGTGGCTGGCTTCGGCATCATCCTGACAAATATCATCATCAATAAGACGCATGAAAAATAAGCCAAGTGAGTCAAGCTCTACCTCAAGGTCCGGATTATCCACATCATCATCAGGGGCCAGATTAGAGGATGCAGTGGTTCTTTTCCTGTGGGCAGTCTTCTTCACAGCTTTAGTCTTTTGCCGGGTTGCTCTTTCCGGTTTGTTTGGTTTTTCTGGTTTCTCCTGCGGCAATTTCTTACTCCAAAACGGATCATTGCCCTGATTACACAGACACTGATATTAAACAATGACCAGATATATCAATAACAGATTCAGCAAAAAGAAAAATCAAAGTCTTACAACTGGCGATTTGTTGCTGGCACAGAAGGGAAGCAGGCCATTTTTAGCACAGATGTGTTCCGGTTCATTCAGCATCTTATTCACAGCCTCTGTGATTTCTTCATCGGTGAGCTGGATGTTGGAATGTCGCAGTGGGTCATCAACACTGCCAGTATACTCGCACATCAAATCGGAGCGCTGACTAAGGGGTAGTATACTCCATGATATCCAACAGCGAGCGAGATCAACCCCTGTTAAACCATTGGCCATAAAGGCTCTGAGCTTCGACAGTTGAGGAGCATATTTGCTTCTCTCCTGGGCAGTCAATCTTTGCGGAAAGAGGTGTATATTGCTGAGCCGCTCCGGACGAAAGCCGGGCAAGGGATTCTCACCAGCAGGGGAGGTATCTTTGCAATAGAACCATGTCTGATTCCATTCTTTGGGGTGGCTGTGCAGTTTGGCGTGAGGGTATGTGACCTCTTTCCTTTTCTGGATCGCCACGCCACCCAACTCCGTATTGGAGCCGTCAGTAAACTCAGTGCGGCGGTTTAGATGGAAAAGGTCCCTGAACAATTCCACTGTGGGCTCCTCTTGAAAGAACGCCTCACAGAGCACTTGGAAGTGACACATATTTGTAACAGAGTTGGGGCTAGTGTCTTGTGGATGGAGTTGGAAATCGGCTAAAACATCCCGGTAAAATTTAGAACCGGGCGGCTTAAAGCCCCGGGCTAAGTGATCTACGAAAACAACGACCTCTCCTTCTTGAGGTGTGGGAGGGCATTCTTTGCTAGGAGCCCTCCAATGGATGATATCTTTGCTGCCTAAAGCGCCGATCAGGACTAAATCGTCCAGCCGAGCCTCTGTGACGCGAGAAGGAACCCAATTGCACTCATATACTTGCTTGGCCATGATGCAATCTACAAGGTAGAAGATCCCGGTTCAAAAATGCATTGATCAAGGTTAAACCGCCTGGTCTAAACATTGAAGCAGATGAGTAAGTTTATAGAAACAGATTTCATAAGATTTCTCTACAGCGATGGATCTGAAGCAAGTTCACAAAAGAGATAAATATTCAGAGGTCCAAAAGGAGCAGTACCGAATCAATGAGCAAAACGTACATATAGATCTATGGTTTTGAGATGCGTAAGTGAAGGCAAAGGTTAAACAACTACCATTGCACAGAATAAAGATTTGCGGATTCATCTAAAGATCTATCGTATGAGCAAAAGGCAGACGATGAACACTGAAGAACTATGAAACCCTAGAGCAGATCTGCGGGTGAAAGGATAGAAGATTTACCGGAGCTGAGGAAGACGCGGAAGGTTGCCGCGATGCTCTGGTGCGCCCAGGTTGATGCAGCGGCCAAGGTTGAGGCAGAGGTCGACGACGGCGGCGGAGCTCCGAGGCTGGCGACGCGAGGAACACGAAGAAGAAAGGCACGAAGGGGAGAAAAGAAATGACCCTTCGGTCCTATTTATAAGGCAAAAGGACATGTGTCAGGCGCGACAATCAAGGGGCCACGAAACGGAGCTATCGCCTCGATTTCCGCAGATCTATTAAACAAGGAAGCATAATGGATAGCTTCGTTATGATAGGTGACGTCACTCCGGTTTACAACAATCAGAGAAGATGACATCATGGCGGTTTACCAATGTATGAGAAGATGTTGAAGATGAAGTTTTTGTTAAAGGATTGACATGAACCTGTTAAAATCAATCTGGGGCCTAATGTTGGGGATATTACTGCTGGGCGTAAACCGGCCTATCTGGTCCGGATCAGCTTCATCAGTAGTTCAAGAGTGCTAAAGCCCAGGAAGACAGATGAGGGCTTAAGGCCCATAGTCGGTTTAAGACTTGTAGCTGTAAACCGGTATTTGTATATAAACTTGTATTGTAAGTTAGGAATAAGGAGAGACCAACCCAAATACGAATATCGACCGGTGTTGGGACTTGGTGAACCGACGGGCGTCACCCGTGTATATAAGGGGACGACCCGGCGGCGGTTCAAGGACAACAGACAACAACTCGAGACATAGGCGAAGCTTGTTTGCTCCCTAATCATCGAAACCCCATCAATTCCATCACAACTAGACGTAGGCTTTTACCTTCATCGAAGGGGCCGAACTAGTATAAACTCTCTTGCGTCCCTGTGTCCGCTTTAACCCCTTCAAGCTAACCCGTCGTGATGGCTCCACGACTAAGTCCTTTCTCTAGGACATCTACCGTGACAAAACCACGACACTTCTCTTTCTCCTTCAGCCTCCCCTTCTTTGTTGACTTTGGTGGGTTCCGCAGTCCTACGGGGGGTGGATCCCGCTGACCTGTACTTGGACCCCCTGAGACTTGTTCATTTCCTGCATGACCTTGGGCTTCTTCGTCTCCTGCAACCCCATCAGTTGCTCTAGCTTTTATTGCAACAACCCCAACACTGCCTTGATCAATTAGCCCAGAGAGAAAACTATAAGCTTCATCATTGAAGCATGCATCAGAAGCGAGTTTACCAAACTTCCGACATAGAGAGTTAAACTTCAGGGTGTTTGTTGTGGGGACGCCGAAATGCATAGCTCTATGCCCATCGCCCGGTTCAGGCGCAAGGTCGGTTGCTCTCTTAGACCATCTTGGAAGCATGTAAGTCACAGGTATCGTTTGCACGTTCAGGTGCACCATGACACGGATGATAATCGGCAGATCAGCCCACACATCTCAAACATGTTGCAGGTGCACATGTATGTCTGATCTTTAGGAGCAACACGCATCGTGTACACTATTAGGTTGAAGCCATAATTTGCAATAAGGCGAAACCAGATGACATCCCCTTGCAGATAATATTGCATACCATAGCCTGTTGATTTAGCCAATAGTTTTTGAAACTTGGAAAATACCTCTCTGGTATAGAAATCTGCAGCTTGCTTTTCAATGTTGTAACCGCAAACAAAAAAAGCTTCCAACATCAATAATAGTTGCTACATATGTTTCAAAGAAATGCTGCAACCACACTGTACTGGGAAACTAAAAAAATGCTACATGACTTTGGACTTACTTGCCCCAGAGTGGCGGCCTCATCGCTTCATTGATGAAGCCAGCATTGTCTTCACGATTAAGCATTAGCTCCTGGCAAAGCTCAAACTGCTGGACAAATGTTCAAACTGAGTCTCCATGATGATTTAAAGTCTTGAAGTAGGAATTCATGCCCTCGGACCGCCCTGTTGTTCCTGTGAATGGGAAGAACTTATTCCTAAAGTACACAGGAGCCCACATCTCCCTACTATCCCACATGTTCTTGAGGTGTTTCTTATCAGCCACACCAAATAACTCAACCATCTGCTTCCACCATTCTTCAAACTCCTCAACGGTATCTGAATCATTGATGCAACCATAGAATGCTTCAGCAAAAGGCTCATCCTTGCCCAGCATCTTCCCTAGTTTCGTCCTTGCAACCCGGAAGACATGCCACTTGCAACATCTATGTGTTGAATGTGGAAATACCATTGAGATGGCTTTAGCCATTGCCTGGTCTTGATCAGTCATAATGTTCAATGGATGCTCGTTATTCATTGCCAACATCCATTGCTGGAAGACTCACTTGAATGTTTCTATGGTCTCATCAGGCAACAAAGCGCACCCCAAGCAAACAATATGTGTGTGGTTGTTAATGCCAACAATCGGAGCAAAGGGCAAGTTGTAGCGATTTGTGCAGAATGTGGTGTCGAAAAACACACAATATTTGTACTTTGGATACAAGGCCCTTGTTCTCCCATCAACCCAGAAAAGTGCCCTAACAATTCCATCTTCTTCTAGCTTCGAGAAAAAGAAGTTGGGATTCTCCACTTGTCTTCTCTCAAAGTACTCGATTGTCAGCTCCAAATCACGCTCTGACAGGCCCCTTCGCAGCTTTGCTCTTGCATTTGTCACATCAGTCTTCACATACGGCAAACTCCTTAGATCGCAACACCGTGCAACTCCAAGCAAGCCCATCATATTAGCCATTGATATGTTGTGATAGTGCATCGAAGTGATGTATTGCATGTCTGCATCGGGGATCTTTTTGTGAGAGCGGCAAAATCTCTGACGCCCCCTTTGCAACATTAGTTGGTGTGTGTGATCGGCCTCAAAAACTGTCACAACCCAGCTACCGTCTTTGAGGCTAATGTTGGGGAATGTAGTAATTTCAAAAAATTCCCTACGCACACGCAAGATCATGGTGATGCATAGCAACGAGAGGGGAGAGTGTTGTCTATGTACCCTCGTAGACCGGCAACGGAAGCGTTGACACAACATAGAGGAACTAGTCGTATGTCTTCCCGATCCGACCGATCCAAGTATTGAACGTACGACACCTCTGAGTTCTGCACACGTTCAACTCGGTGACGTCCCTCGAGCTCCGATCCAGCAAAACATTGAGGGAGAGTTTCGTCAGCACGACGGCGTGATGACGGTGATGATGTTCTACCGACGCAGGGCTTCGCCTAAGCACCGCTATGATATGACCGAGGTGGAATATGGTGGAAGGGGGGCACCGCACACGGCTAAGAGATCAATGATCAACTATTGTGTCTATGGGGTGCCCCCTGCCCCCGTATATATAGGAGCAAGGGAGGGAGGCAGCCGGCCTAGGAGGAGGGCGCGCCAAGGGGGGAGTCCTACTCCCATCGGGAGTAGGACTCCTCCTTCCCTTGTTGGAGTAGGAGAGAAGGAAAGAGGGGGAGAGGAACAAGGAAAAGTGGGCTGCACCCCCTTGTCCAATTCGGACTAGAGGGGGGCGCGCGCCTCCTTCCTTTTGGCCTCTCTCCTATATTCCCGTATGGCCCAATAAGGCCCATATACTCCCCGGCGAATTCCCGTAACTCTCCGGTACTCCGAAAAATACCCGAATCACTCGGAACCTTTCCGATGTCCGAATATAGTCATCCAATATATAGATCTTTATGTCTCGACCATTTCGAGACTCCTCGTCATGTCCCCGATCTCATCCGGGACTCCGAACTCCTTCGGTACATCAAAACTCATAAACTCATAATATAACTGTCATCGAAACCTTAAGCGTGCGGACCCTACGGGTTCGAGAACTATGTAGACATGACCGAGACACGTCTCCGGTCAATAACCAATAGCTGAACCTGGATGCTCATATTGGCTCCCACATATTCTACGAAGATCTTTATCGGTCAAACCGCATAACAACATACGTGGTTCCCTTTGCCATCGGTATGTTACTTGCCCGAGATTCGATCGTTGGTATCTCAATACCTAGTTCAATCTCGTTACCGGCAAGTCTCTTTACTCGTTCCATAACACATCATCCCGCAACTAACTCATTAGTTGCAATGCCTGCAAGGCTTATAGTGATGTGCATTACCGAGTGGGCCCAGAGATACCTCTCCGACAATCGGAGTGACAAATCCTAATCTCGAAATATGCCAACCCAACAAGTACCTTCAGAGACACCTATAGAGCACCTTTATAGTCACCCAGTTATGTTGTGACGTTTGGTAGCACACAAAGTGTTCCTCCGGTAAACGGGAGTTGCATAATCTCATAGTCATAGGAACATGTATAAGTCATGAAGAAAGCAATAGCAACAAACTAAACGATCAAGTGCTATGCTAACAGAATGGGTCAAGTCAATCACATCATTCTCCTAATGATGTGATCCCGTTAATCAAATGACAACTCATGTCTATGGTTAGGAAACATAACCATCTTTGATCAACGAGCTAGTCAAGTAGAGGCATACTAGTGACACTCTGTTTGTCTATGTATTCACACATGTATTGTGTTTCCGGTTAATATAATTCTAGCATGAATAATAAACATTTATCATGATATAAGGAAATAAATAATAACTTTATCATTGCCTCTAGGGCAAATTTCCTTCAGTCTCCCACTTGCACTAGAGTCAATAATCTAGTTCACATCACCATGTGATTTAATACCAATAGTTCACATCACCATGTGATTAACACCCATAGTTTTTATCGACATGTGACCAACACCCAAAGGGTTTACTAGAGTCAATAATCTAGTTCACATCGCTATGTGATTAACAACCAAAGAGTACTAAGGTGTGATCATGTTTTGCTTGTGAGAGAAGTTTAGTCAACGGGTCTGCCATAATCAGATCCGTACGTATTTTGCAAATTTCTATGTCAACAATGCTCTGCATGGAGCTACTCTAGCTAATTGCTCCCACTTTCAACATGTATCCAGATTGAGACTTAGAGTCATATGGATTAGTGTCAAAACTTGCATCGACGTAACCCTTTACGACGAACCTTTTGTCCCTTCCATAATCAAGAAACATATCCTTATTCCACTAAGGATAATTTTGACCAATGTCCAGTGATCTACTCCTAGATCACTATTGTACTCCCTTGCCAAACTCAGGGCAGGGTATACAATAGGTCTGGTACACAGCATGGCATACTTTATAGGACCTATGGCCAAGGCATAGGGAATGACTTTCATTCTCTCTCTATCTTCTGCCGTGGTCGGGTTTTGAGTCTTACTCAACTTCACACCTTGTAACACTGGCAAGAACTCTTTCTTTGACTATTCCATTTTGAACTACTTCAAAACTTGTCAAGGTATGTACTCATTGAAAACTTATCAAGCGTCTTGATCTATCTCTATAGATCTTGATGCTCAATATGTAAGCAGCTTCACCGAGGTCTTTCTTTGAAAAACTCTTTTCAAACACTCCTTTATGCTTTGCAGAATAATTCTACATTATTTCCGATCAACAATATGTTATACACATATACTTATCAGAAATGTTGTAGTGCTCCCACTCACTTTCTTGTAAATACAGACTTCACCGCAAGTCTGTATAAAACTATATGCTTCGATCAACTTATCAAAGCGTATATTCCAACTCCGAGATGCTTGCACCAGTCCATAGATGGATCGCTGGAGCTTGCATATTTTGTTAGCACCTTTAGGATTGACAAAACTTTCTTGTTGCATCATATACAACTCTTCTTTAATAAATCCATTAAGGAATGTAGTTTTGTTTATCCATTTTCCATATTTCATAAAATGTGGCAATTGCTAACATGATTCGACAGACTTAAGCATAGATACGAGTGAGAAACTCTCATTGTAGTCAACACCTTGAACTTGTCGAAAACCTTTTGCGTCAATTCTAGCTTTGTAGATAGTAACACTACTATCAACGTTCGTCTTCCTCCTGAAGATCCATTTAATCTCAATGGCTCGCCGATCAATGGGCAAGTCAATCAAAGTCCATACTTTGTTCTCATACATGGATCTCATCTCAGATTTCATGGCTTCAAGCCATTTCACGGAATCTGGGCTCATCATCGCTTCCTCATAGTTCGTAGGCTCGTCATGGTCAAGTAACATGACCTCCAGAACAGGATTACCATACCACTCTGGTGCGGATCTCACTCTGGTTTACCTACGAGGTTCGGTAGTAACTTGGTCTGAAGTTACATGATCATCATCATTAGCTTCGTCACTAATTGGTGTAGTAGTCACAGGAACAGATTTCTGTGATGAACTACTTTCCAATAAGGGAGCAGGTATAGTTACCTCATCAAGTTCTACTTTCCTCCCACTCACTTCTTTCGAGAGAAACTCCTTCTCTAGAAAGGATCCATTCTTAGCAATGAATATCTTGCCTTCGGATCTATGATAGAAGGTGTACCCAACATTTTATTTTGGGTATCCTATGAAGATGCACTTCTCCGATTTGGGTTTGAGCTTATCAGGTTGAAACTTTTTCACATAAGCATTGCAACCTCAAACTTTAAGAAACAACAACTTTGGTTTCTTGCCAAACCATAGTTCATACTGTGTCGTCTCAACGGATTCAAATGGTGCCCTATTTAACGTGAATGCAGCTGTCTCTAATGCATAACCCCAAAACAATAGTGGTAAATCGGTAAGAGACATCATAGATCGCACCATATCTAATAAAGTAGGGTTATGACGTTCGGATAAACCATTACGCTGTGGTGTTCCAGGTGGCGTGAGTAGTGAAACTATTTCACGTTGTTTTAACTGAAGGCCAAACTCGCAACTCAAATATTTTTCTTCTGCGATCATATCGTAGAAACTTTTATTTTTGTTACGATGATTCTCCACTTCACTCTGAAATTCTTTGAACTTTTCAAATGTTTCAGACTTGTGTTTCATTAAGTAGATATACCCATATCTGCTCAAATCATCTGTGAAGGTCAGAAAATAACGATAATTGTCGTGAGCCTTAACACTCATCGGACCGCATATATCAGTATGTATTATTTCCAATAAGTCAGTTGCTCGCTCCATTGTTCCGGAGAACGGAGTCTTAGTCATCTTGCCCATGAGGCATGGTTCTCAAGCATCAAATGATTCATAATCAAGTGATTCCAAAAATCCATCAGCATGGAGTTTCTTCATGCGCTTTACACCAATATGATCTAAACGGCAGTGCCACAAATAAGTTGCACTATCATTATTAACTTTGCATCTTTTGGTTTCAATATTATGAATATGTGTATCACTACGATCGAGATCCAACGAACCATTTTCATTGGGTGTGTAACCATATAAGGTTTTATTCATGTAAACAGAACGACAATTTATTCTCTTACTTAAATGAATAACCGTATTGCAATAAACATGATTAAATCGTATTCATGCTCAACGCAAACACCAAATAACACTTATTTAGGTTCAACACTAATCCCGAAAGTATATGGAGTGTGCGATGATGATCATATCAATCTTGGAACCACTTCCAACACACATTGTCACTTCACCCTTAACTAGTCTTTGTTCATTCTGCAACTCCCGTTTCGAGTTACTACTCTTAGCAACTAAACCAGTATCAAATACCGAGGGGTTGCTACGAACACTAGTAAAATACACATCAATAATCTGTATATCAAATATACCTTTGTTCACTTTGCCATCCTTCTTATCCGCCAAATACTTGGGGCAGTTCCGCTTCCAGTGACCAGTCCCTTTGAAGTAAAAGCACTTAGTCTCAGGCTTAGGACCAGACTTGGGCTTCTTCACTTGAGCAGCAACTTGCTTGCCGTTCTTCTTGAAGTTCCCCTTCTTCCCTTTGCCCTTTTCTTGAAACTAGTGGTCTTGTCAACCATCAACACTTGATGCTTTTCTTGATTTCTACCTTCATCGATTTCATCATCATGAAAAGCTTGGGAATCGTTTCCGTTATCCCTTGCATATCATAGTTCATCACGAAGTTCTACTAACTTGGTGATGGTGACTAGAGAATTCTGTCAATCACTATCTTATCTGGAAGATTAACTCCCACTTGATTCAAGCGATTGTAGTACCCAGACAATCTGAGCACATGCTCACTGCTTGAGCTATTCTCCTCCATCTTTTAGCTATAGAACTTGTTGGAGACTTCATATCTCTTTGAAATATTAACTTCAACTCCTGGAACATCTCATATGGTCCATGACATTCAAAACGTCTTTGAAGTCCCGATTCTAAGCCGTTTAAGCATGGTGCACTAAACTATCAAGTAGTCATCATATTGAGCTAGCCAAATGTTCATAACGTCTGCATCTGCTCCTGCAATAGGTCTGTCACCTAGCGGTGCATTAAGGACATAATTCTTCTGTGCAGCAATGAGGATAATTCTCAGATCACGGATCCAATCTACATCATTTCTACTAACATTTTTCAACATAATTTTTCTCTAGGAACACAATAAACTGGGAGCAACTTCGCGAGCTATTGATCTACAACATAGATATGCTAATACTACCAGGACTAAGTTCATGATAAATTAAAGTTCAATTAATCATATTACTTAAGAACTCCCACTTAGAAAGACATCCCTCTAATCTTCTAAGTGATCACGTGATCCAAATCAACTAAACCATAACCGATCATCACGTGAAATGGAGTAGCTTTCAATGGGGAACATCAATATGTTGATCATATCTACTATATGATTCGCGCTCGGCCTTTCGGTCTCAGTGTTCCGAGGCCATATCTGCATATGCTAGGCTCGTCAAGTTTAACCTAAGTATTCTGCGTGTGCAAAACTGGCTTGCACCCGTTGTAGATGGACGTAGAGCTTATCACACCCGATCATCACGTGGTGTCTGGGCACAACGAACTTTGGCAACGGTGCATACTCAGGGAGAACACTTTTATCTTGAAATTTATTGAGAGATCATCTTATAATGCTACCGTCAATCAAAGCAAGATAAGATGCATAAAAGATAAACATCACATGCAATCAATATAAGTGATATGATATGGCCATCATCATCTTGTGCTTGTGATCTCCATCTTCGAAGCACCGTCATGATCGCCATCGTCACCGGCGCGACACCTTGATCAATCGTAGCGTCGTTATCATCTCGCCAATCTTATGCTTCCACGACTATCGCTACCGCTTAGTGATAAAGTAAAGCATTACAGCGCAATTGCATTGCATACAATAAAGCGACAACCATATGGCTCCTGCCAGTTGCCGAGAACTCGGTTACAAAACATGATCATCTCATACAATAAAATTTAGCATCATGTCTTGACCATATCACGTCACAACATGCCCTGCAAAAACAAGTTAGACGTCCTATACTTTGTTGTTGCAAGTTTTACGTGGCTGCTAAGGGCTTAAGCAAGAACCGTTCTTACCTACGCATCAAAATCACAACGATAGTTTGTCAAGTTGGTGCTGTTTTAACCTTCGCAAGGACCGGGCGTAGCCACACTTGGTTCAACTAAAGTTGGAGAAACTGACACCCGCCAGCCATCTATGTGCAAAGCACGTCGGTAGAACCAGTCTCGCATAAGCGTACGCGTAATGTTGGTCCGGGCCGCTTCATCCAACAATACCGCCGAACCAAAGTATGACATGCTGGTAAGCAGTATGACTTATATCGCCCACAACTCACTTGTGTTCTACTCGTGCACAACATAAATGCATAAAACCTAGGCTCGGATGCCACTGTTGGGGAACATAGTAATTTCAAAAAATTCCCTACGCACACGCAAGATCATGGTGATGCATAGCAACGAGAGGGGAGAGTGTTGTCTACGTACCCTCGTAGACCGGCAACAGAAGCGTTGACACAACATAGAGGAAGTAGTCGTATGTCTTCCCGATCCGACCGATCCAAGTATTGAACGTACGGCACCTCCGAGTTCTGCACACGTTCAACTCGGTGACGTCCCTCGAGCTCCGATCCAGCAAAACATTGAGGGAGAGTTTCGTCAGCACGACGGCGTGATGACTGTGATGATGTTCTACCGACGCAGGGCTTCGCCTAAGCACCGCTACGATATGACCGAGGTGGAATATGGTGGAAGGGGGGCACCGCACACGGCTAAGAGATCAATGATCAACTGTTGTGTCTATGGGGTGCCCCTGCCCCCGTATATAAAGGAGCAAGGGAGGGAGGCGGCCGGCCTAGGAGGAGGGCGCGCCAAGGGGGGAGTCCTACTCCCACCGGGAGTAGGACACCTCCTTCCCTTGTTGGAGTAGGAGAGAAGGAAAGAGGGGGAGAGGAACAAGGAAAAGTGGGCTGCACCCCTTGTCCAATTCGGACCAGAGGGGGGGGGGCGCCTCCTTCCTTTTGGCCTCTCTCCTATATTCCCGTATGGCCCAATAAGGCTCATATACTCCCCGGCGAATTCCCGTAACTCTCCGGTACTCCGAAAAATACCTGAATCACTCAGAACATTTCCGATGTCCGAATATAGTCGTCCAATATATCGATCTTTACGTCTCGACCATTTCGAGACTCCTCGTCATGTCCCCGATCTCATCTAGGACTCCGAACTCCTTCGGTACATCAAAACTCATAAACTCATAATATAACTGTCATCGAAACCTTAAGCGTGTGGACCCTACAGGTTCGAGAACTAGGTAGACATGACCGAGACACGTCTCCGATCAATAACCAATAGCGGAACCTGGATGCTCATATTGGCTCCCACATATTCTATGAAGATCTTTATCGGTCAAACCGCATAGCAATATACGTTGTTCCCTTTGCCATCGGTATGTTACTTGCCCGAGATTCGATCGTTGGTATCTCAATACCTAGTTCAATCTCGTTACCGGCAAGTCTCTTTACTCGTTCCGTAACACATCATCCCGCAACTAACTCATTAGTTGCAATGCTTGCAAGGCTTATAGTGATGTGCATTACCGATTGGGCCCAGAGATACCTCTCCAACAATCGGAGTGACAAATCCTAATCTCAAAATACGCCAACCCAACAAGTACCTTCAGAGACACCTGTAGAGCACCTTTATAATCACCCAGTTACGTTGTGAAGTTTGGTAGCACACAAAGTGTTCCTCTAGTAAACGGGAGTTGCATAATCTCAGAGTCATAGGAACATGTATAAGTCATGAAGAAAGCAATAACAACAAACTAAACGATCAAGTGCTATGCTAACGGAATGGGTCAAGTCAATCACATCATTCTCCTAATGATGTGATCCCGTTAATCAAATGACAACTCATGTCTATGGTTAGGAAACATAACCATCTTTGATCAACGAGCTAGTCAAGTAGAGGCATACTAGTGACACTCTGTTTGTCTATGTATTCACACATGTATTATGTTTCCGGTTAATACAATTCTAGCATGAATAATAAACATTTATCATGATATAAGGAAATAAATAATAACTTTATCATTGCCTCTAGGGCAAATTTCCTTCAGTTAACACCCATACGAGCCTTGCAATCATACCGTTCCAACCGGTTTCTTCGCCTCTTGTCGCTCACATCCATATAGATGCCAGCTTATTTGCTTGGAGATTTTTTATTACTAGCATAGCTCATATCAACATCATCACCTTGATTTGTTGCAGCCCCATCAGAAATGCTTCCACCAACATTCTTCGAAGGATCTTTCCCTGAGTGTATGCACTTAAAAACTCTATAGATTAGGATGCGCTTCTGCTCCAAGCTATTTTTCCTACTATGCTTTGACGTCACAATGCGAGTTCCAAAGCCCATCTTTGAAGCATATTCATTGTAAACACGCTGAGCTTCTTCAACATTGTCAAAAATCATTCCAACAAAAGGGACAACTGGCTGTGATGATATATCTTCGTCTGGTTCATCAACAAGTGTTGCAGCATTTCCATTGGCATTGTCACCGGCCACACGGGCATTGCAATGTTTTGGAGCTGCACCATCTGTGTTCAGCTGCAAGGAATCGTCACTATCATGTCCCAGAGTATCATTCAGATCAATGCCATCATCTTCTTCTTCGTGCGCAACATTTTGCATATCATCATCAAGGAAAATCGATGGCTCCACAACAACATTCTGCAACAAAATCAGCACCCAAGTCCGTTTTTTTTGCTGCATGAAAAAACATGCAAAAACACAAACAAAAAAAGTGGATGCAGCATGTCAATCACAATTCCAAAACAACTCTTGCATGCAACATTTTAGGATGTAGCATGTAACATCCAGCAAGTAGCACGTAGCAAATGCAACACATACTTGTAACATTTTACTAGCAGACAGCAGGAAGATGCTAGCATTAATTGACAACATATCAGAAACATTACACAAAAATCAAACACAAGTATGTTGAGAACATCTCTGTGGGAGTCCTGGATTAGGGGGTCTCTGGACAGCCGGACTATCTCCATTGGCCGGACTGTTAGACTATGAAGATACAAGATTGAAGACTTTGTCTTGTGTCCGGATGGGACTCTACTTGGCGTGGAAGGCAAGCTAGGCAATACGTATATGGATATCTCCTCCTTTGTAACCGACCTTGTGTAACCCTAAACCCTCTCTGGTGTCTATATAAACCGGAGGGTTTTAGTCTGTAGGACAATGGATCACAACATACAATCATACCGTAGGCTAGCTTCTAGGGTTTAGCCTCTCTGATCTCGTGGTAGATCTACTCTTGTAATACCCATATCTTCAATATTAATCAAGCAGGACGTAGGGTTTTACCTCCATCAAGAGGGCCCGAACCTGGGTAAAACTTCGTGTCCCTTGCCTCCTGTTACCATCCGGCCTAGACGCACAGTTCGGGACCCCCTACTCTAGATCCGCCGGTTTTGACACCGACATTGGTGCTTTCATTGAGAGTTCCTCTGTGTCGTCGCCGTTAGACTTGATGGCTCCTACTATCATCGGTAGCGATGCGGTCCAGGGTGAGACTTTTCTCCCCGGATAGATCTTCGTATTTGGCGGCTTTGCACTGCTGGCTAATTCGCTTGGCCATCTGGAGCAGATTGAAAGCTACACCCCTGGCCATCAGGTCAGATTTGGAAGTTTGAACTACATGGCCAATATCCGCGGAGACTTGATCTTCGACGGATTCGAGCCACAGCCAGGCACGCCGCACTGTCTCGATGGGCATGACCTAGCTCTGCCACCGGACGGTACTCCAGAGGCTGCGCCCACACCGGCTCCGACCCTTAGCTCGGAGCCAATTGCGCCAATCGAGGACGGGTGGCTAGACACCGCCTCAGGGGCTGCAGTCTCAATGGTGATCGAGCTAAACACCAGCATAATCCTCTGCGCAGCCCGTGACTCCAAGGTGCCGTACTCTCTTCCGGACCCCGAACCATCCGCGCCCCCGCCAATCGAATCTGAGTGGGCGCCTGTCATGGAATTCACCGCCGCGGATATCTTTCAGCACTCGCCCTTCGGCGACATTCTGAATTCACTAAGGTCTCTCTCTTTGTCAGGAGAGCCCTGGCCGGATTATGGCCAACAGGACTGGGATGCGGACGACAAAGAAATTCGACGCCCACCCACCACCCACTTTGTAGCCACTGTCGATGATTTAACCGACATGCTCGACTTCGACTCCGAAGACATCGACGGTAGGGACGACGATGTAGGAGACGAACATGAACCAACACCTATAGGGCACTGGAAAGCCACCTCGTCGTATGACATATACATGGTGGATACACCCAATGAAGGCAACCGCGACGAGATAGCGGAGGATGACCCCTCCAAGAAGCAACCCAAGCGCCAACGTCAGCGGCGCCGCTCTAAGTCCCGCCAAAGCAAAAGTGGTGATACCGGTGCAGGAGATAATAACACTCCGGATAGCGCCATATATAACGAAAAACCCCTCCAGCAAGAGTTAGATCAGGAGGATGAAGGTGCCAGCTCTCTTGAGAGAGCGGCTGGCAGAGAGGAGGAGGATGAAAATTACATGCCCCCCTCCGAAGATGAGGCAAGCCTCGGCGACGATGAATTCGCCGTACCAGAGGATCGCGTCGAACAAGAGCGCTTCAAGCGCAGGCTTATGGCCACGGCAAATAGCCTGAAGAAAAAGCAGCAGCAGCTTCAAGCTGATCAAGATCTGCTAGCTGACAAATGGACTGAAGTCCTCGCAGCCGAGGAATATAAACTCGAGCGTCCCTCCAAGAGTTACCCAAGGCACAGGTTACTACCCCGACAGGAGGAAGAAGCATATGATACGGCTGACCGGCCACCTCATGGCCGCGATAGAGAGGCATTCCAGCCAAAAGCTCAGCCTCCACCCCAACGCCATCCAAATAAAAAGGCATGGGGAGATACGCCAGACCTGCGATACATATTGGAGTACAAAGCAAAGCACTCAAGATCGATATACGGATCATGAGGATGCAGCACTCTACGAGACGGTAAACGTCACGCCGGATACAGTAAAAGCAAATCCGGCCGGGCCGAACACAGCGGGCAGGACCCATACGAGCTGCGTCGCGATATAGCCCAATACAGAGGCGCCGCAAACCCCTTATGCTTCATAGACGAAGTAATGGAACATCAATTCCCAGAAGGTTTCAAACCTGTAAACATTGAATCATACGACGGCACAACAGATCCCGCGGTATGGATTGAGGACTTCCTCCTCCACATCCACATGGCCCGCGGTGATGACTTACATGCCATCAAGTACCTCCCACTAAAACTCAAAGGACCAGCACGACATTGGCTTAAGAGCTTGCCAGCGGACTTCATTAGCTGTTGGGAAGATCTGGAAGCCGCATTCCTCGACAACTTTCAGGGCACTTATGTGCGACCACCAGACGCCGATGACTTGAGCCACATAATTCAGCAGCCAGAAGAGTCGGCCAAGCAATTCTGGACTCGGTTCCTTACAAAGGAAAACCAAATCGTCGACTGTCCAGATGCGGAGGCCTTAGCGGCTTTCAAGCACAACATCCGAGACAAGTGGCTAGCCCGACACCTTGGTCAGGAAAAGCCGAAATCTATGGCAGCCCTCACGACGCTCATGACCCGCTTTTGTGCGGGAGAAGACAGTTGGCTGGCTCGCAGTAACAACATATCAAAGAACCATGGTACCTCAGATACCAAGGACGGCAACAGAAGGTCACATTGCAACAAGCATAAGCGCCGCATTAACGGTGAAAGTACTGAGGATACGGCAGTCAATGCCGGATTCAAAGGCTCTAAACCCGGTCAGCGGAAAAAGCCATTTAAACAAAGTACGCCGGGTCCGTCCAGCTTGGACCGTATACTCGATCGCTCGTGTCAAATACACGGCACCCCAGACAAGCCAGCCAATCACACCAACAGGGATTGTTGGGTGTTCAAGCAGGCCGGAAAGTTAATCGCCGAAAACAAGGACAAGGGGCCGCATAGCGATGACGAGGAAGAACCCCGGCAGCCGCATACCGGAGGACAGAAGAGGTTTCCCCGCAAGTGTGGACGGTGAACATGATATACGCAACCCACATCCCCAAGAGGGAGTGGAAGCATGCACTCAGGGACGTATATGCGTTGCAGCCAGTCGCCCCGAAGTTCAACCCTTGGTCCTCCTGTCCGATCACCTTCGATCGCAGGGACCACCCCACTAGTATCCGTCATGGCGGATTCGCTGCACTGGTCCTAGACCCAATCATCGACGGATTTCACCTCACTCGAGTCCTCATGGACGGTGGCACCAGCCTGAACCTGCTTTATCAGGACACAGTGCACAAAATGGGTATAGACCCCTCAAGGATCAAACCCACAAAGACGACCTTTAAAGGCGTCATTCCAGGCGTAGAGGCCCACTGCATAGACTCAATTACAATGGAAGTGGTCTTCGGATCCCCGGATAACTTCCGAAGCAAAGAGTTAATCTTCATATAGTCCCGTTCCGCAGTGGTTATCACGCACTGCTCGGACGAACCGCATTCGCTAGATTCAATGCGGTACCACATTATGCATACCTCAAGCTCAAGATGCCAGGACCTCGCGGAGTTATTACAGTCAACGGAAACACAGAGCGCTCTCTCCAAACAGAGGAGCACACCGCGGCCCTCGCAGCAGAAGCGCAAAGCAGCCTCTCAAGGCAATCTACCAGTTCGGCGTTTCAAAGCCCGGACACCTTCAAGCGCGCTCGGGGCAATCGACAAATAGACCGCCTGGCGCGATCTGAGCTCGCGTAGCAATACGACGGCCACCTCAATCCCAGCCCAACGACGTTGTTCGTGCCGCGCGTACATCATTACACATTAAAAATACCATGGGCACAGATGGGGAGGGGGAGGCACAACTACGGCACGTCCCAAAACGCGGCCTAAACCGCACCAGGGGCTTCCCGTTTGGTTATTTTTCTTTTTCTTTCAGGACTTCAATCTCTGGAAACACTATCCGGTAGCTCTATTGCCGAACACATGATATAGCAACCAAGGAGGCCGACGACTATGGAATTCCCAGGTGGATTACAGATTTCACACAATTCCTCAGCTCGCCCTTGGAAGGGACATAGGCCTACTCTTTTGCTCATTACACTATCTGTATCACTCTACTTTAATGCAATTTTTTAATATACAATGCATGACATTACGATTATTATCGCATTTTTGTTATATGTATACATATCTATGCGTTCATTAATGACGCCTAGCAACCGTACACTCTGGTACGGCCAATGCACCAGGGGCTTACGTACCCACAATATGGTGTGAAAAGTTCGAACACTTTCACAAGTGCGGCACCCCGAAGTTATAGCATTATATGCATCAGCTCCGAATCATGTCTTTGGTCAAATGTTGGGTTTGCCCGGCTCCTATGTTTTGGTACCTTACGTTTTGCTCTATCGGCTAAGGTAGCGCTAGGAGAACTACTGCGATTGTGCCCCGGTTCTGTCGGGCCGAGCACCTCAGTAGAGAAAGCTAAAACTGACTGTCATGATAAGGCGAGAGACTGGTCGCTGTTCGGCGAGGTTTTTCGAGTCCCTAAAGACTTATGCCGCTTAGGGCGAGGGGCCGGCTCCGTCCGGCTTACAGGCGTGTATCGCGCCCCGAATTCGGCCTTCCGAATACTAGGGGCTTCGCCGAAATTTAAAATTATAGAATTCTATGGCTAAGTGAGAGTGATAAAGCATTATTTGTCCGGTTGCCTTGTTCGTTGTGCTGAGCACCTCCCTCGAAGGACCCAAACATGGGAACAAGAGTGCTCAGGTTTATCCCGAACACCCCGGCACTCGTGGCATGGGGGCAGAAGCCGAGGACTATCCATCTCTCAGATTGGATAAACAGCCAAACAGAAGGTAATATTTTAAATACACACAAGCGTTGCATAGCGCATATGAAACAAGTTTTCATTACACAGGATAAAAAACGAGCAAGTCTCATTCAAATATTACATTTTGTGAACACTCATCCGCGATAAGACGGGCGCCCGGCAGAACACCCTCGTAGTACATCTCGGGGTGGTGGTGCTCCTTGCCCTCCGGCGGCCCCTCCTTGATAAGCTTCACGGCGTCTAGCTTGACCCACTGCGTTTTCACACGGGCGAAGGCCCGGCGTGCACCTTCAATGCAGACGGATCACTTGACGACCTCCAGCCGTGGGCAGGCATCCACAAGCTGCCTCACCAGGCCAAAGAAGCTGTTCGGAAGGGCGTCGCCAGGCCACAACCGGACTATGAAGCCCTTCATGGCCTGATCGGCCTCCTTATGTAGCTCGACCATCTGCTTCAGCTGGTCGCTCATTGGCACCGGATGTTCAGCCTCAGCATACTGAGACCAGAACAGCTTCTCCGTCGAGCTTCCGTCCTCGGCCTGGTAGAATAGTGCGGCATCGGACACACTGCGGGGCAAATCTGCGAATGCTCCTGATGAGCTCCGGATTCGGGTAAGTAATCGGTAATTCACCATTGCATGCTTGCTTTGCATATAGAAAGCCTTACCCGCCGCTATCTTCTTCATCGCGTCGATCTCCTGAAGGGCCTTCTGGGCCTCGGCCTTGGCACTCTTCGCGCTCTCATGGGCCGCGGCAAGCTCAGACTCTCTCGTCTTCAAGTCAAGCTCCAACACCTCGTGCTTCGTCACGAGAGCTTGGAGCTCTTGCTGCACCTCGCCCACCCGAGCCTCGTGCATCTCTCGCTCGGTGCGCTCCTGGGCCGCCTTTTCTTCGGCCTAGGACAGCGCTTGCTTCAGGGTCGCCACCTCGGTCGTGCCCCTAGCAAACATACAATGATCCTATCATTTAGCAATCACATCCTTTTCTCATCTATAGACGGGGTATCACTTACCTTGTTCTCCTCGAGCTGCCTCTTAGCAAGGCCGAGCTCCTTCTGGGACCCCTCGAGGGCCTCCTTCAGTACGGCGACCTCCACAGTTAGTGCGGCGGACGCCAGCAGTGAAGCCTGCACATGCATATTGACATACTTATATTAGACTCCTGCGATATTATTTGATCCTCCATTCGGCTTTTCTTTATGAACACCGAACAAAGCATCAGGGCTACTGTCTATGCGGTAACACTTCTACTACATTTTAAAACACTTACCTCGAAGCCTGTTAGAAGGCTAGTACAGGCTTCAGTCAATCCGCTCTTGGCGGACTGAACCTTTTGGATCACCGCACTCATGATAGTGCGGTGCTCCTCCTCGATGGAGGCGCTGCGAAGCGCTTCCAACATAGTGTCCGGCGCCTTTGGGTGGACAGAGCTCACCGGCACTGGCGTCTCACCCTCCTTAGAAGGGGACCGCCTGCCCGAGCTCGGATCCGTTGGAGGGTCCGGTGCGGTGTTCGGCTGAGGGCCGAACTCGGAGCTCTCGGGGACCCCGTCCCCTCGGCTCGCGGAGTCCGGAAGGTCACCTTGAGGCGCCTCCGGGACTGTCCCCCCTCGATCCGGTGCCTCTTGAGACAGCACCTCGGCATCGTCGACCGGATGAGGGGAGGTGGCGGTCGAGATTGGATCGCTATCCATGTCTGATGAGCCCAGGGAGCCGTCCAGGATACCTCGATATTGGCTCGGGGCGGCCTGTACAGTTGAGTTCAGCGTTAGGGAAAGCAATGCGACAAAGGAATCCTATGGGTTACTTTGGTATCCGAACACTTACGATCTCCCCTGGGGCTTACCCCTGGGCAACCACTCGTCTTCACTTTCGTCGGCGACAATGGAGCTGTCCGGAAGGAGCGTCCTTCCCTTCTTGGACCCTTCGGCCTCCCCAGTTGGGGCGGCCTTCCTTTTCTTGTCTCCCCTAGTCAGTGGGGGAGCCTCTTCTTCCTCTTCCTCGTCTTCAGGGGAAGAGTGCGCCGCAGAGTCATCGGACGGTGAGTCCGACGACGCCTGGCGTCGGGAACTCTTTCGAGCTCCCTTGGCCTTCTTGGTCTACTCCGACACCTTATAAGGGGCCGGAGTCAGCATCTTCATCAGAAGAGCGTCTGCGGGGCCTTCGGGCAAGGGAGCCGGACAGTCGATCTGTCCGGCCATCTTCTGCCAGTCCTGTCAAAATTACGGGAGTTTAGATCCCGCATAGAGCCAATCTATATATATAAAACAAATATCCTGTAAGAGGTAAAACAACTTACCACACTGGCGTGGCGCTTCGCGCTGAATCCGCGATCCTCAGCAATGGGGGGAGGGACCGCGGCGCCCTTGAACAGCACCCTCCGGGCATCTTCATGAGTCGTGTCGAAGAGCCTGTTCAGAGTTTGGTGCTGCGCCGGATTGAACTCCCACAAGGTAAACTCCCGTTGTTGGCACGGGAGTATCCGGCGAACGAGCATAACCTGGACTATGTTGACAAGCTTGAGCTTCTTATCCACCATGTTCTGAATACATGACTGGAGTCCGATCAGCTCTTTTGAATTACCCCAGGACATTCCCTTCTCTTTCCAGGAGGTGAGCCGCATGGGGATGCCAGATCGGAACTCGGGGGCCGCTACCCATGCGGGGTCGCGGCGCTCGGTGATATAGAACCACCCCGATTGCCACCCCTTTATGGTGTCCACGAAGGTGCCCTCGAGCCATGTGATGTTGGGCATCTTGCCCACCATGATGCCTCCGCACTCCGCCTGGCGGCCGCTCACTACCTTCAGCTTGACATTGAAGGTCTTCAGCCATAAGCCGAAGTGGGGCTTGATGCGGAGGAAGGCCTCGCACACGACAATAAACGCCGAGATGTTGAGGATGAAGTTTGGGGCTAGATCATGGAAATCCAGGCCGTAATAAAACATGAGCCCCCAGACGAAGGGATGGAGAGGGAATCCTAGTCCGCGAAGGAAATGGGTGAGGAATACCACCCTCTCATGGGGCTCAGGGGTGGGGATGAGCTGTCCCTCATCTAGGAGCCGATGCGCGATGTCGTCATGCAGGTATCCGACTCTCCTCAGTTTCTTGGCGTCTCCCTCTGTGAGGAGGAGACCATCCACTTGCCTCCCGCTCCGGACATGGTCGGAGAAGGTTGAGATGGAAGTGAGGACTTGGTCGCTAGAGCTCGAGTATGCGGGAGCAGATGAGCAGAGGAGGAAGAAGGCATGGATAGAAAGGTGAATCCTTATCCCTTTATATGGGCGGACAAAATTAAACGTCCCCACTTGCCTAGTAAAACTCGCTTATCCCCCAAGCGCCGCAATTGATGGCGCGGTTGGGTTACCCAAGCCCCTATTGATGAGAATCCCGTAATAAGGGGACACGATCTCTGCTTTGACAAGACATGTCGAAAAACCGCCTCACATTATGTGTGGGGCTGGTTAAAAGAAACGGTTCGAATAATCACCGGGCCATGACCTAACGTCATGTTGCCAAAACAAGCTAGCAAATTGGATCTGCGAAAAAACATTATTCTCTCTGCGGTGAAATGTGGGACTTATTTTGCAGGGTCGGACACTATCCTCGTATTCAACTTCTTCTGTAATGTATTCGGAGAAGGAACCCGCCTTGCAATGCCGAAGACAACTGCGCGCCGGACTCATCATCATTGAAGCCTGGTTCAGGGGCTACTGTGGGAGTCCTGGATTAGGGGGTCTCCGGACAGCCAGACTATCTCCATTGGCCGGACTGTTAGACTATGAAGATACAAGATTGAAGACTTCGTCTCGTGTCCGGATGGGACTCTACTTGGCGTGGAAGGCAAGCTAGGCAATACGTATATGGATATCTCCTCCTTTGTAACCGACCTTGTGTAACCCTAAACCCTCTCCGGTGTCTATATAAACCGGAGGGTTTTAGTCCGTAGGAGAACGAATCACAACATACAATCATACCGTAGGCTAGCTTCTAGGGTTTAGCCTCTCTAATCTCGTGGTAGATCTACTCTTGTAATACCCATATCTTCAATATTAATCAAGCAGGACATAGGGTTTTACCTCCATCAAGAGGGCCCGAACCTGGGTAAAACTTTGTGTCCATTGCCTCTTGTTAGCATCCGGCCTAGACGCACAGTTCGGGACCCCCTACCCGAGATCCGCCGGTTTTGACACCGACAATCTCTTTTTAATCTCATGCCCATCAATTGAAATCAAAGGTTGCAACATTTTTTTGTGAACAAAAGGATCTAGGGTTGCAATTGGAAATCATATCAGATCAATTTCATCCCGTCCATGCCGTGCTGCATCTTGGAAGACCACACCAGGATTGTAGTATCGTTGCAGCACCGGTCCACTACCACCAGGGCCTTGCCGCCTCAGGGGACTTCGGCCATGAATGACAGCGGAGCTCGAGCCCAAATCCATGGAGGCAAGGAGGTCATTATGGATGTAAGACATGATTCGGCCGCGAGGAAGCAATTCCAAGGCCGCTTGATATATGGGGGAGCCCCTCCTCGACGTGATTCGGCCACGAGGAACTTAAAACAGGCGGATCCGGCCACCGCCGCCGCGGATCGGGGACGGGCAGATGCGGGGGATCCAGCTCCCCTGTTTTTCTGGTTGTGGCTGTTCATACAACGGTTGCACCAAAACGTGTCTTTTTTGCTGCAACGGTTGGTTCGGTACACACTCGCGCGCAGATCTAACGGTTCACGCTAACCGCATCGGACGGCTCGGGCTCGACCGGCCCAACAGTTGGTGTGACGCCCAGATACTTAAGCTACAGTGAACCTCTGCTAATGATGCCACGTCACCTCGATTACTGTTGCTAATCTCGCGTTAGTTCGAAACCGGTTCGAATTTAAATTAAAAAATCTAGCAAACAATAAAAGTTTTCAAATATTAAAACTAAAATGTTATCATTCTGACAAATAATTCACAAGATATATTGGTAGAGAAAACAAGTTTTTATAAAATGCTTAAATGCACTAAACTAATTAAATTAGTAGCTATAACCAATAGTCAAATGCTTTTGTAATATAGAAAATATTAAACTAATTTATTTGGGAGCCCAAGTTATTGTGGCATTAGCATAAGTAGTAACATTATTTTAGGAACAAATTATATATACTTTTTTTATAAAACTTTAGTAAATAGAAAATAAAATAAAACAGTAAAATAAATAAAGAAAAAGAAAAGAAAATGCAAAAACATAAAACAAAACAAAAAAGGAGAGGAGGAGAAAAGCCCCTCCCCTCCCCTCGGCCACTTGGCCCAGTTGGCCTGCTGGCCCAGCAGCCCACCTCCACCCCTCCTGCTACCTCGCTACAGAGGGCAGGGGCGTGGAGGCCATCCGTCGGCCGACCGACGTCGTGGAGGCCATCTGCCGGCTCCCCCTCACCTACAAGACCATGGAGCCCCTCCCCCTCGAACCGTAGGACGCCCCTGCCTCTTCCCCCTTCCTTCTCGCGCCGTGCCTCGCTCTCCCTCGACGTGCCCGCTCGCCCGAGCTCCCGTACGCCATGGCCGTCGATGCCATCACGGACACCGTCGATCCCCGCGCTGTGCTACCGCGTCCTGGAGCTTCCCCCTCATCGTCTTCATCGAATCCAAGGAGGAGATCAAGTCGGGGAGCATCACATCGACGCCACGCCCTCCTTTCTTCTCCAGCCCCGACCCGGATCTCGCTGACGATTACCACCGCTCCGCTGCACCCAGCGCCTCCCCAAGCAAGTCCCCATCATCAATGTGAGCAACGTCGCGTTCCCCCTCCGTCCTCCCCCCGTGCCTAATGGTCACGGGACCATGCTCGTCGTCCCTACCGCACCACGTAGGCCCCGCCTAGCCGCTTAGTGCGCTCGAAAGCGAGCTATAACCGCGCGCTCGTGCTCACCCGAGCGGCAGCGCCACCCTTCATCGCCGCTCCGGCCAACCTCGGCCTCCCCTGCTACTGCCACTACCACCGGGCGATGTGCGGCCCTGCCCGCGTCCGATCCCCTTTGGCCGCGTGTTGAATGGACGCAGGAGGCGTGATCCCAAACCCCTCCGCCATCCCTGTTGTCGCCGGGGCTCTGTCGCCGGCGCGCCGCCACGATTTGAACCTCCCTGGGGCACCGACAGGTGGGCCCACGGTCATTAGCCACTAACCCCAGCCCTAAAACCCCCACTGACATGTGGACCCCCCCACTTTAAGTATTAGGATTAGTTTAAGTTAACTCTGTTAATTGACCCAGCCACTGACAGCTCGGTCCCACCTACTAATTAGACTATTTTTTAAAAATAAATAAATAAAACCTGTAAATAAAATGTCTTACTGACAGAAGGGACTCATTGGTCAGTTTGACCAGCCAACAGTCAAACTTTGACTGCCGACTCAGCCCCCCGGACCCACTTGTCGCCCTCTGTGTATATTGCTGTGTATACGGAGCTGGGTGCACCTAGCATTTAGTCTTTATTTTCGAATTAATAATAATTCCAGAATATTGTTAAAACTTTGAAAAATCATAGAAAATAATCCGTAACTCGGATGAAAAAGTTTTATATATGAAAGTTGCTCAGAACGACGAGACAAATCCGGATACGCAGCCTGTTTGTCCGCCACAGATCCCTATTATAGCGAACACGCAACTTTCCCCCTCCGCTTCGTTTGTCCGAAAACGCGAAACACCGGGATATTTCCCCGGATGTTTCTCCCCTTCACCGGTACCGCCTCGTACTGCGTTAGGACACCCCTAGCACCGATACTTGTCATGTCATGCATCGCTATGCATCTATTTGCTTAATATTTATTGTTTCTTCCCCCTCTTCTCTCGCTAGATATCGAGACCGACGCCGCTGCTACCCAGTACGACTACGGTGTTGACGACCCCTCTCTCTTGCCAGAGCAACCAGGCAAGCCCCCCTTGATCACCAAATATCGCCTACTCTCCTCTATACCGCTTGCATTAGAGTAGTGTAGCATGTTACTACTTTCCGTTAATCCTATTCTGATGCATAGCCTGTCATTGTTGCTCCATCTGTTGATACCTTACCTGCAATCCTATATGCTTAGTATAGGATGCTAGTTTACCATCAGTGGCCCTACATTCTTGTCTGTCTGCCATGCTATACTATCAGGCCGTGATCACCCGGGAGTTGATCACGGGTATATACATATACATAATATATGATGCTTGTGGTGACTAAAGACGGGTCGGCTTATAGGAGTACCCGCGAGTGATTCACGGATTGGGTCTGAAAGGACGTTTGTCCCGATGGCCCTCTAAGTGGATATTTGTGGCAAAGTGACAGGGCAGGTTGAGACCACCTAGGAGAGAGGTGGGCCTGGCCCTGGTCGGCGTTCGCGGCTATTTTAAAATAACACGTTTAACGAGATCTTGGTATTTGATCTGAGTCTGGCTACTGGCCTATACGCACTAACCATCTACGCGGTGACAGTTATGGGCACTCGACGTCGTGGTATCAGCCGAAGCCTTCGTGACGTCAGCGACTGAGCGGCGCGCGCCGGGTTGGACTGGAGCGCCTACTCTTGTATAAGGGAGGCTAGGTCTGCTCATCGGCCGCGTACGCAACATGCAGGTGTGCAATGGGCGATGGACCCAGACCCCTGCGCCATAGGATTTAGACCGGCGTGCTGACCTCTCTGTTGTGCCTAGGTAGGGCTGCGACGTGTTGATCTTCGAGGCCGGGTGTCGATGTCAAAATCGGCGGATCTCGGGTAGGGGATCCTGAACTGTGCGTCTAGGCCCGATGGTAACAGGAGGCAGGGGACACGAAGTTTACCCAGGTTCGGGCCCTCTCGATGGAGGTAAAACCCTACGTCCTGCTTGATTAATATTGATGATATGGGTAGTACAAGAGTTGATCTACCACGAGATCAGAGAGGCTAAACCCTAGAAGCTAGCCTATGGTATGATTGTTGATGTGTGTGTTGTCCTACGGACTAAAACCCTCCGGTTTATATAGACACCGGATAGGGTTAGGGTTATATAGAGTCGGTTACAATGGTAGGAGATCTGAACATCCGTATCGCCAAGCTTGCCTTCCACGCCAAGGAAAGTCCCTTCCGGACATCAGACGGAGTCTTCAGTCTTGTATCTTCATAGTCCAGGAGTCCATCTTGAAGGTATAGTTCGGCTATCCGAACACCCCCTAATCCAGGACTCCCTCAGTAGCCCCTGAACCAGGCTTCAATGACGACGAGTCCGCCGCGCAAATTGTCTTCGGCATTGCAAGGCGGGTTCCTCCTCCAAATACTTCATAGAAGATCTTGAACACAAAGATAGTGTGCGGCTCTACAAAATAAGTTTCCACATATTGCCATAGAGAGAATAATAATATTAACACAAATCTAATCTGCTGACGTATTCCGTGGTGCGACACACCACGGCCAAGCCTTTATCCAAATCGTTTCATTATCCCACCTCAGCGCGTTATGCGAGGCGGTTTCCTTGGCACGTCTCATCAAAGCAGAGATCGTGTCCCCTCATTTCGGGATTCTCATCAATACGGGCGTGGGTAACCCAACCGCGCCTTTGATTACGGCGCTTGGAGATAAGCAAGTTTTACCAGGCTGGTGGGGACACATAATCGCGTCCACCCATATAAGGGGATAAGGATCCACCTTTTCACCCACGCCTTCTTCCTCCTCTGCCTATCCATTCTTGCGCACTCGAGCTCCAGCGCCCAAGTCCGCACTACCACCTCAACCCTCTCCAGTCATGTCCGGAGCGGGAGGCAAGTGGATGGTCTCCTCCGTCACGGAGGGACACATCAAAAAGCTGAGGAAGGCCGGATATCTGGCCAGCGACATCGCGCACCGGCTCCCCGAAAAGGGCCAGCTCATCCCCACTCCTAGGCCCCACGAGAGGGTGGTATTTCTCCCCCATTTCCTCCACGGACTGGGCTTCCCTCTGCATCCATTTGTTCGGGGCTCATGTTCTACTACGGCCTGGATTTCCATGATCTGGCCCCGAACTTCGTCCTCAACATCTCGGCGTTTATCGTCGTGTGCGAGGCTTTCCTCCGCATCCGCCCTCATTTCGGCTTATGGCTAAAGACCTTCAACGTCAAGCCGAAGGTGCTGCGCGGCAACCAGGCGGAGTGCGGCGGCGCCATGGTTGGCAAGATGGCCAACGTCCTGTGGCTCGAGGGCTCCTTTGTGGAGACCCTGAAGGGGTGGCAATCTGGGTGGTTTTACATCACCGAGCCGCGCGACGCCGAATGGGTCACACCCCCTGAGT
>NC_041390.1:141694647-141708890 GCF_002162155.2 Triticum dicoccoides
TCCTGGAAGGAGACAGGCCTGTCTTGGGGTAAAAAAGGAGATCTGACCGGACTCCAAACATGCATCCAAACGCTGGTGGACAAGAAGCTCAAGCTTGTCAACGTAGTCCAGGTTATGCTCGTCCGCCTGATACTCCCGTGTCAACGACGGGCCTTCAACCTTTGGGAATTCGACCCGGCGCAATATCAAACTCTTAACAGGCTCTTCGACACGATGTACGAAGATGCCTAGAGGGTGCTTTTCAAGGGCGCCGAGGCTCCCGCATCCGCTGCCGAGGATGGCGGATTCAGTACTCAGCATCACGCTCATGCGGTAAGCTGTTTTCGTCCTTTTACAGGGTATCAGTTTTTCATAGTTTGACTCTATGTGGGATCTGAGTTCCCTTATATTGGATAGGATTGGGTGGTGACGTCCGGACAGGTCAACTGTCCGGCTCCTCTGCCCGAAGGCCCAGCGGACGCTCGCTTGGTGAAGCTGCTGGTTCCGGCGCCCTATGTGGTGCGGGAGAAGAAGGCCACGAAAAGGACCACAGGGACTCGAAAGAGCGCCCGCCGCCAGAAGGTGTCGGATTCGTCATCCGACGGTCCCGAAGAGCCTTCCTCTCGTGAAGACGAGGAGGAAGAAGAAGAGACCTCTCCCCCTCCAGCGGGAGGAGAGAAGAAAAGGAAGGCCGCCCTCTCCGAGGAGGCCGGAGGGTCCAAGAAGGGGAAAACCCTTCCTCCGGACTGCTCCACTAACGCCGTCGATGACAAAGAGGAGTGGCTGCCCAGGGCCAAGCCCCTGGCGAAATCGTAAGTGTCCGAATACCGGGGTAATTCATAGTATTCGTTTTTCACACAGCTTTTCCTTATGTCGAATGTGTTTATGTAGCCCACCCAAAGACAGGCTCGACGCATCGTCGAGCGGCTCACTGGACCCGTCGTAGGTGAACTCGCTTCCGACGGCTTCATCCCCCCGCCCTGCGGACGACACCGAAGTGTTGTCCCAGCAGGTTCCAAGCCGGGAGGAGGTGGTCCTAGAGGTGCCGCAAGGCGACCTCCCGGACTCCAGGATTAAGGGGGATGAAGCCCCCTAGGGCTTCAAGTCCGGCTCAAGGCCGGACACAACTCCGGAATCTTCAAGGGTTCCAGAGTCCGGCGGGCAACCTCCTTCCAAGAGGAGCAAGCCTACCGTGCTGGTGTCCTCCGTCCAACCGGAGGCGCCGGACAATATGTTGGAGGCGCTCCAAGGTGCCTCCATCGACGAGGGGCACCGCACTATTATGAGTGCGGTGATCCAGAAGGTTCAGTCCGCCAAAAGCGGACTGACTGAAGCTTGTACAAGCCTTTTAACAGGCTTTGAGGTAAGTAAAGAATGTTCAAATAATGTTACCGCATAGACAGTAGCCCCTGATGCTCTGTTGGGCGTTCGGGAAGAAAAGCCGAATAGAGGATCAAAGAATTCGCAGGAGTCTAACAAAAGGAGTCAATATGCGTATGCAGGCTTCTCTGCTAGCGTCCGCCGTACTGATTGCGGAAGTGGACGTGCTGAAGCAGAGTCTCGAGAAGTCCAAGCAAGAGCTTGGGCGTGCCAAGAAGCAGCTCGAGGAGAAGGAAGGTAAGAAATACCCTGTTTGAATATGTATATAAAAAAGGTGCAATTGCAAAAAATGACAGGATTGACATGGCTATTGCAGGGGCCACGTCTGAGGTGGCGACCCTTAAGCAAGCGCTGCTCGAGGCCGAGAAGAGTGCGGCCGTGGAGCGCGCCGAGCGGGAGAGGTATGAGGCTGAGGGTGGCAAGGTGCGGCAAGAGCTCCAGGTTCTCATGAAGAAACATGAGAGTTTGGAGATTGACTCGAAGATGCGAGCGTCCGAGCTCGCGACAGCTATAGAAAATGCCAAGTCTGCCAAGGCCGAGTCCCAGAAGACCCTCCAGGAGTTGGATGAGGTGAAGAAGATTGCGGCGGGTAAGGCATTCTTTATGCAAAGCAAACACATAAACGTGAGTTACCTGTTACTTACCCGAATTCGAAGCTCTCCAGGAGTGTTCGCAGATCTTCCCCGGAGTGTATCTGATGCCGCCGCATTCTATCGAGCCGGGGAGGGCAGCTCGACGGAGAAGGTGTTCTGGTCCCAGTACGCTGAGGCCGGACACCCCGTGCCCCTGAGCGACCAGCTGAAGCAACTGGTCGAGCTCCACAAGGCGGCCGAACAGGCCATGAAGGGCCTCCTAGTTCGGCTATGGCTTGGAGAGGCTCTTCCTAGGAGCTATTTTGGGCTGGTGCGGCGGCTAGTGGAGGCCTATCCGAGGCTTGAAGACATCAAGCGCTCCGTCTGCATTGAAGGTGCCCGTAGGGCCCTTGCCCGTGCTAAGGTGCACTGGGGCAAGCTGGATGCGAAGAAGCTTGTGAAGGACGGGCCACCGCCAGGGAAAGAGCATCGCAAGCCCGAGAATTATTATAAGGATGTTCTGAAGGGTGCCCGCCTTATTGCGGATGAATGTACCAAGGATGTATTTTTTGAGTAAAACCCGCTCGTGTTATCCTGTGCGCTGAAAACTTGTTCATATTCGCTAAGCAATGCTGCTTGAATTTAAAATATTACCTTCTGTGCGGCTGTTTATCAATACTGAGAGATGGCGAGTCATCGGCTTCTGCCCCCTTGCCGCTAGTGCTGGGGTGTTCGGGGATAAACCTGGGCGCTCTTTTTCCCATATTTGGGTCCTTCGAGGGAGGCGCTCAGCCCAACGAACGAGGCAATCGGACTATAATGTGTGAACACTCTCACTTAGCCATAGAATTCTATAATTTTAAATTTCGGTGAAGCCCCTAGTATTCGGAAGACCGAGTTCGGGGCGCTATCCACGCCTTGGCCGGACAAAGCCGACTCCTCTCCCTAAGCGGCATAAGTCTTAAAGGACTCGAAAAGACCTCTCGAACAGCGACCGGCTCTCACCTTATCATGACGGTCAGTTTTAGCTTTCTTCACTGAGGTGCTCGGCCCAGCTTAACTGGGGCACAATCGCAGTGGTTCTCCTAGTGCTACCTTAGCCGATATAGTGGAACGTAAGGCACCAAAACATAGGAGCCGGGCAAACCCAACTATTGACCCAAGACATGATTCGGAACCGATGCATATAATGCTATAAGTTCGGTGTGCCACACTTGTGAAAGTGTTCAGACTTCTTACACCATGTTGAGGGGTACTGAAGCCCCTGGCGTATTTTGGCCGTACCAAAGTGTACGGGTGCAACATGTCATTAAGGAACATATATATTAAAAAAATGTAATGCAAAAAATAGACAGAAGCTATGCATTGTTCATAAAAATAGCTGCGATCAAGGCAGAACGATACAAGTGATGCGATAAATGAAAAGTTGGACTATTTAACATGTCTGCTCTAGGGGCAAGCTGCGGAATAGTATGCGAAACAGGTATACTGCTCGTGATAGAGACCACCTGTGATTTCCATAATGCGGCATGGCTTGTCTGCTTCCCTGGTTCTTGCATCGTTTGCGCGGCAGTTGAACTGCCGAACAGGCCTTCCGAAGAGTAGAGTCCTGAAAGTAAGAGAAAAGTAAAAAATCGGCAGCCCCTGGTGCGGTTTAAGCCGTGTTTTGGGCGTGCCGTGATGGTGCCCCTCCCCCTATGCCCATGGTATTTTCAGAGCGTAGTTATGGACGCGAAGTACTAGTGTCGCCTTTTTGCGAGGGTTGGGGTTGGGGCCGTATTGCTACGCCTGCTCGGAACGTGCCAGGCGGTCTTGTTGTAGGTCACTCGGGCGCGCTTGACGGTGTCCGGTCGTTGAATGGCCGGACTGGAGAACTGCCTGGAGAGGCTGCTTTGTACTTCCGCTGCGAGGGCTGCCATGTGCTCCTCCGTTCGGAGGGAGCGTTCAATGTTTCCATTGACCGTAATTACTCCTCGAGGGCCTGGCATCTTGAGCTTAAGGTATGCGTAGTGCTAGACCGCATTGAACTTGGCAAATGCGGTTCACCGGAGTAGTGCATGATAACCACTGCGGAACGGGACTATGTCAAAGATTAACTCCTCGCTTCAGAAATTATCCGGAGATCCAAAGACCACTTCAAGTGTGACTGAGCCTGTGTAGCTGGCCTCTACACCTGGTATTACACCTTTAAAGGTCGTTTTGGTGGGCTTAATCCTCGAGGGATCTATGCTCATTTTCCGCACTATATCCTGGTAAAGCAGGTTTAGGCTACTGTCGCCGTCCATAAGGAATCTAGTGAGATTAAATCCGTCAATAATTGGGTCGAGAACCAATGCGGCGAATCCGCCATGATGGATGCTGGTGGGATGGTCTCTTTGATCAAAAGTGATCGGGCAGGAGGACCATGGGTTGAACTTTGGGGCGACTGGCTCTACCGCGTATACGTCCCTCAACGCACGCTTCCGCTCCCTCTTGGGGACGTGGGTGGCGTATATCATGTTCACCGTCCACACTTGTGGGGGAAAGCCCTTCTGTCCATTGTTGTTCGGCGGCCGGGGCTCCTCGTCGTCATCGCTATGCGACCCCTTGTCTTCATTGTCAGCGCTTAATCTGCCTGCCTGCTTGAACACCCAACAGTCCCTGTTGGTGTGATTGGCCGGCTTTTCGGGGGTGCCATGTATTTGGCACAAGCGGTCGAGTATTCGGTCCAAGCTGGACGAGCCCCTGGGATTCCTTTTGAATGATTTTTTCCGCTGACCGGATTTAGAGCCTCTGAATCCGGCATTAACTGCCGTATCCTTAGCATTGTCGCCGTTGATGCAACGCTTCTGTTGGTTGCGACGCGACCCACCACTAATGTCCCTGGTGTCCGAACGACCAGGGTTCTTGGTCATATTGTTGCTACGAGCAAGCCAGCTGTCTTCTCCCGCGCAAAAGCGGGTCATGAGTGCCGTGAGTGCTGCCATAGATTTCGGCTTCTCCTGTCCTAGGTGCCGGGCAAGCCACTCATCACTGATATTATGCTTGAAGGCTGCTAAGGCCTCTACGTCCGGACAGTCGAGTATTTGATTTTTCTTTGTTGGGAACCGTGTCCAGAATTGCCTGGCCGATTCGTCTGGCTGCTGAATTACGTGGCTTAGGTCGTCAGCGTCTGGGGGTCGCACATAGGTGCCCTAGAAATTGTCGAATGCGGCTTCCAGGTCCTCCCAACAGCTGATTGACCCTGTTGGCAGGCTGTTAAGCCACTGCCGGGCTGGTCCTTTAAGCTTGAGTGGGAGGTATTTGATGGCGTGAAAATCATCGCCGCGGGCCATGTGGATATGAAGGAGATAATCCTCGATCCATACCGCGGGGTCTGTTGAGCCATCATATGATTCGATGTTTACGGGTTTGAAACCCTAGGGGATTTGATGATCCATTATTTCGTCTGTGAAGCACAACGGGTGTGCGGCGCCTCTGTACTGGGCGATATTATGATGTAGCTCCAATGAGCTTTGTCTACTGTGTTAGGCCCTGCCGAATTTGTGGCCGGCGTGACAGTTATCGTCTCGAGCCGTGGGGTGCCTACGCGATCCGTAGATCGATCTTGTTTGCCTTGTCTTGTCCTCCAACATGTCTTGTAAGTCCGGCGCATATTCCCGTGCCTTGGTACGGGGTGCGGCTTGGGTGGAGGGCCATGAGGCCTCTCTGTCGCGGCCATGAGGTGACCTATCGGCCGCATCGAGTGCTTCCTCCTGTAATGGGGGTAGCAACCTGCGCTTCAGGTAGCACTTGGAGGGGCGTTCGGGTTTATGCTCTTCGGCCGCGAGGACTTAAGTCCATCTATCGACTAGCCGATCTTGATCAGCTTTAAGCTGTTGCTATTTTTTCTTGAGGCTTCTTGCCGTGGCCATAAGCCTGCGTTGAAAACGCTCTTGTTCGACGGGATCCTCTGGCACGGCGAATTCGTTGTCGTCGAGGCTTGCCTTGTCTTCGGAGGGAGGTATATGATTATCGTCCTCGACCTCTCTGCGAGCCGCTCTCCCATGGGGGCTGGTTTCTCCATCCTCCTGTGCTAAACCTTGCTCGGGGGGTGTTCTTTGGCGCTTTCCGGGGTATTATTATCTCCCGTGCTGGAATCGCCATTTTTGTGTTGGCGGGATTTTGAGCGGCGCCGCTGACGCCGGCGCTTTTGCTGTTTCTTGGAGGGGTCATCCTCCGCTGTTCCATCGCCCTCTCCCTCTTTTGGGGTGTCCACCATGTATATGTCATATGACGAGGTGGCTTTCCAGGGTTTAGTAGGCGCTGGTTCTTCATCATCTCCTTCACCAGCGTCCATACTGTCGATGTCTTCGGAGTCGAAGTCGAGCATGTCGGTTAAGTTGTCGACAGTGACTACAAAGTGGGTGGTGGGCAGGTTTTGAATTTCTTCATCGTCCGTACCCCAACCTTGCTGACCGTAGTCCGGCCAGGGCTCTCCCGACAAAGAGAGAGACTTCAGTGATTTCAGGATATCGCCGAAAGGCGAGTGCTGAAAGACGTCCGCGGCCGTGAACTCCATGATCGGCGCCCAATCGGATTCGCTCGGCAGGGGCGCGGAGGGTTCGGAGTCCAGAGAAGAATCCGGCTCCACAGAGTCACGAGTCTTGCAGAGTACGGGGCTGGTGTTCGGCTCAACCGCCGTTGAGATCGCAGCCCCCGAGGCGGCGTCCAACCGCCCATCCTCGATCGGCGCGGTCGGCTCCAAACCAGGGGCCGGAGCCGATGCAGGTGCGGCCTCCAGGGCACTGTTCGGCGGCAGAGCTAGATCATGCTCGCCGTGACAGTGCGGCGCGCTCGGTAGTGGTTCGAATCCGTCGAAGATCAAGTCCCCGCGGATGTCGGCCGTGTAGTTTAAACTTCCGAATCTGACCTGATGGCGAGGGGCGTAGCTTTCGATCTGCTCTAGATGGCCAAGTGAATCGGCCCGCAGTGTGAAACCGCCAAAGACGAAGATCTGTCCGGGGAGGAAGGTCTCACCCTGGACTACATCTCCATTGATGATCGTAGGAGCCATCGGGCCTGACGGTGATGGCACAGAGGAACTCTCAATGAAAGCACCAATGTCGGTCTCAAAACCGACAGATCTCGGGTAGGGGGTCCCGAACTGTGCGTCTAGGCCGGATAGTAACAGGAGGCAGGGGACACGAAGTTTACCCAAGTTCGGGCCCTCTCGATGGAGGTAAAACCCTACGTCCTGCTTGATTAATATTGATGATATGGGTAGTACAAGAGTTGATCTACCACGAGATTAGAGAGGCTAAACCCTAGAAGCTAGCCTATGGTATGATTGTTGATGTGTGTGTTGTCCTATGGACTAAAACCCTCCGATTTATATAGACACCAGATAGGGTTAGGGTTACATAGAGTCGGTTACAATGGCAGGAGATCTGAACATCCGTATCGCCAATCTTGCCTTCCATGCCAAGGAAAGTCCCTTTCGGACACGGGACGGAGTCTTCAATCTTGTATCTTCATAGTCCAGGAGTCCAGCTTGAAGGTATAGTTTGGCTATCCGAACACCCCCTAATCCAGGACTCCCTCACCGGGCATGACCCAGAAAGGTGTGTCCGGCCAAATGGGATCGAGCGTGTTGGGTTATGTGGTGCACCCCTGCAGGGAAGTTAATCTATTCGAATAGATGTGATCTTCGGTAATAGGACGACTTGGAGTTGTACCTTGACCTTATGACAACTAGAACATGATACTTAATAAAACACACCCTTCCAAGTGCCAGATACAACCGCTGATCGCTCTCTCATAGGGCGACGAGGGAGGATCATCGGTTAGGATTATGCTATGCGATGCTACTTGGTGAACTTACCATCTACTCTCTTCTCCTGCTGCAAGATGGAGGTTACCAGAAGTGTATTCTTCGATAGGATTAGCTATCCTCCTCTTATTCTGGCATTCTGCAGTTTAGTCCTCATATGATACCCTTAATCCATTTGATACCAACGCATACATATGTAGTGTAGCTCCTTGCTTGCGAGTACTTTGGATGAGTACTCACGGTTGCCTTGCTCCCCCTTTTCCCCCTTCCTATACTCGATTGTTGCAACCAGACGTTGGAGCCCAGGAGCCAGACGCCACCGTCGACGACGACTACTACTACTAGGGAGGTGCCTACTACTACGTGCAGCCCGCTGACGACGACCTGGAGTAGTTTAGGAGGATCCCAGGCAGGAGGCCTGCGCCTCTTTCGATCTGTATCCTAGTTTGTGCTAGCCATCTTATGGCAACTTGTTTAACTTATGTCTGTACTCAGATATTGTTGCTTCCACTGACTCATCTATGATCGAGCTCTTGTATTCGAGCCCTCAAGGCCCCTGGCTTGTAATATGATGCTTGTATGACTTATTTTATTTGTAGAGTTGTGTTGTGATATCTTCCCGTAAGTCCTTGATCTTTATCGTACACGTTTGCGTGTAGGATTAGTGTACGGTCAAATCGGGGGCGTCACAAGTTGGTATCAGAGCCGACTGCCTGTAGGAATCCCCTTTCCAACTCCTTGGCCGAAGTTGAGTCTAGTCATTGCAAAACCTTTACTAACATGGCTGTGTGGCCTATGGGCCCACGTCGCCATTGGGTGGTATTAGGATCTTTTATTCCTCGTCTATGCTCTGGGACTCTGATCTCCCTTCTATTCGGGTTAAATGAATTTTGCTAACTCTAACATTAGGATCTCGTGATCACTTCCAACCGGAGAGCCCTGTGTTACCGATAACCGCCTGCTTCACCGGAAGATTTTGAAGATACTCTTCGATATTCTCTCGAGACTTGTGCCCACCACTTTTGCTATTCCCGACCACCGATAAATCCTTATGGATAACTACTTACACTTGCCATTCATACGATCATCCCCCATTGATCTGGTTATTACAAGATGCCCCAAAATTCTCTCTATTGTTCCGAGAATACTTTGTGCCTACTGCCTTGCATTTCTTTGCCACATGAATACCACTATGGGTAATTTCTAGCACTCACCGGATATTTGCTCATCCCCAGTTGGTTCATGTATTTCACAAAAGTCTTCAAAATACTATTTGAACTTCCGAAAATCCTGAGTAGCCTATTACTCTTGAAGTTCTTACTTGCTTGCATTATGGTTAATCCCATAAGTCTATAATTTTATTGGCATCCCTTGTCATTATCATTTTGAGTCCGTTGATTCAAAATGTTGTGAATGCTCGCCATCCTCAATCATATCCAATGATTCATCCTTGTGGCTCACACGTCATTTTAAACATGAGCTGGTTATCGACCAATCAAATTGTCATCGATTGTACCCCTAAGTCTATTCGACTGATCTATTCTTAATGAGAGCGTTGTCTTTTGATCCCTTGATTTGGAAATGATAATTCCTTCGTATTTGAGATTTGAAATAGTCAGTTGTTTATATAATCTGATGCCCTTTCATTCCATCTTCCTCAGATAGAGTACCGATACTCGCATCAGCTCCATTGTAGACCATAGGACCCCTTGTTGGATTATTATCCGGCAGTGTCCTTCCTATTCAATAACCTTGTGAGCCTTTCCATGGGTATATGATACCTTTGGTAAATTGTATCCTCTATTTTGCTAACCATGCTCTACTTTCGTGCTTGTGATATTTACTCTTGAAGCTTGTGGTATATGTTTCTAAGATGCCCCGATGGGTTGAACCTATACCTTCTCTAAAACCGTGTGAACCCCAAAGTTTTCACGAGTCATACTCTTCTGGTGCTTCGCCAGATAAAATTTCAACACTGCAACTTCTTCGAAAATGAGAAGTGAATGAAAGGTTATGCATTGGAGAAGTGGGAGTCGACCTTGAACCCTGTGTTCATGCCCATGGAAATGATGTATACCTTATCATGGAAGCTTCTCTTAAAATAATTATCCCCTTGTTATAAGTTCATCTTGTATCTGTGGACATGGTTCCGACCATGTTTCTCCTTGATTCCATTTCTCGTGCAAATTTGAGCAATTGTCTTCTGCAGAGCATTACCCTAGTCCAACCTCTAATATGATCTGTCGTCGAGTATTACCCACTGGTATCTCGAGATTATCATGGAACTGCCTACTTCTTATGAGTTCTTCATCAAGTGCTACATTCTCACTGATTCCAATTTTTCACGGGCTCTGAGTTATTAAACACTCAAAGACACCGATAACTGACTGAAGTCCGCACCGCGGTTAAGCAAATCTTGGTAACCTTCGTGACTTACGAGTTTGAACTCGATCACGTCATTCCTAGCCTGCTTGGCTATATCCTTGTCATGCCAATTTTAACTGTGCTATCTGGTCCTTCTTTCTAGAGCAAAAATTTCGAGGTGAGCTAATCTTACGTCGATCTTCCTCGTCATGACAATTTTCCTTGAATGACAAGCTTGATTTCAAGTTTGTGTCATACCTATGGTCTCAATAGCTTCTCGCTTCATCATTCCGTTGACTTGATGTCATCGCCGATCGGTTACATCTTCTTGAAACCTCTCGACAAATGTGTCGTGATCATCATCAACATTTTGACCCCTTCCAAGATATCGATTGAATTCATGATGATAAGTACCCTCCTTGCCCTCGATGATTTGTGTTATCATCGACCACTTTATTGCCTTCCGTTCAACACAAACTTGTTCGTGTCTCTAGCACCCTATTGCTTTCAAGTTAATGGTCGATATTTCATCCTTAGACTATTGGTTGTTGAATCACCTTTCTAACATTGATCATGCTACCTAAGGCCATACCTTGGGCACCCTTTTCAACTAGTGTTTAATTGTGTATGTTTTTCCTTGAGCATACATCATTATATCATTTGATCCGACAAATGTTATCTCCTTGTTCACATAACGGTGGAAATCCATTTTTTGGATACCTCGTTGAATTATTGTTGAGTCCATCAGCCACCTCCTCATCCTCTCCTTGGCTTAATGATGAATCCCTTCGTGTATCCAGAACCTGACCTTTGATTGAAGACCATGTCAATGCTATCTCGAAGCATGTCTGAGGTACTCCGATTTTCAAAGAGAACATTTGAAGCCCAATGCTAAATGTTTCCTGCTCAATTACCCAAACATCACTGTATGGGTAATGTCATGAAATCCCCCCCCCCCCTTTACCTAAAGGGTTTTCTACATTATATCCTGTCAAGGAAATCATGCTTTGCTTGTCCTTGGGAAGGATATACCCCTAAAATATGTGTTTAAACACATTTTCCTTTCCATTGTTCTGTTTAATCTGATACATATGTTTTCCTTTCCATTGTTTGGTTTAATCTTTCTTGTGATCTATATGATCTAAGCAGTAATATTCTCCTGCTTTTGTAAGCACCTCTGTGTACAACTCGGTTGGTAAGAACCTGTTACTATTGTTGACGACATTCCGGTATCCACCGATGGATGAGAACTTTGCCTATTGGTCCGCCTCGTTTCAACGAGCAGGAAAATGGTTCTCTTCATCCCTCCCCTTGGTACCGATGTTGTTGCCAACATAACTGATAGGCTATCCTCTGACATGCCTTTGTTATCATGACCGTACAAGATATCACCGCCCTTTCTACTTTTAACCTACATGGTGGGCCCATAACCCACAGTTCCATAGGATCTAAACCTGACTCTCCTGTACGCCCCTATTGCTAAGGTTGTTCCTCGCGTGTGGCCTCGTATGTAATTCACGAGCCACCTTCCGAGAGATCATCAATTCTGGTATCAGACACAATGCTTATTCTCGTTGCTTTGGACCCCTTCCACGTCCTGTAACAGGCACCGAACGGTTGTCTGCCCGCTCAAAACTTCCCATGATACCTCCTTACTTTGCTCTCGATATTTTCTTAAGTTTCAATTCAAGAGATGCTTTCTGCCACATTCCCTGAGTTATCTAACAAATAGTCAACCTTGTAAAGTTCTTCCGAAGCTACCCCTTATCCTTTTTGTAAGTACGAAGAAAATTCTCGAAGAAAGGATGACGACTTCATCAAGATGATCTGAAGCAGAGAAAAGAAGACATCAATGTAATGGACCGACCTCTTCGAGAAGAGCCACTAAGACCGAGAAGACCTGATAGATTCGATACCAAACATTTCCCCCTTACACTACCTCTTAAATCTCGGGACGAGATTTCTTGTAGTGGAGGAGAATTGTGACGCCCGGATACTTAAGCTACAGTGAACCTCTGCTAATGATGCCACGTCACCTCGATTACTGTTGCTAATCTCGCGTTAGTTCGAAACCAGTTCGAATTTAAATTAAAATTCTAGCAAACAATAAAAGTTTTCAAATATTAAAACTAAAATTTTATTATTCTGACAAATAATTCACAAGATATATTGGTAGAGAAAACAAGTTTTTATAAAATGTTTAAATGCACTAAACTAATTAAATTAGTAGCTACAACCAATAATCAAATGCTTTTGTAATATAGAAAATATTAAACTAATTTATTTGGGAGCCCAAGTTATTGTGGCATTAGCATAAATAGTAACATTATTTTAGGAACAAATTATATATACTTTTTTATAAAACTTTAGTAAATAGAAAATAAAATAAAACAGTAAAAGAAATAAAGAAAAAGAAAAGAAAATGCAAAAACATAAAACAAAACAAAAAAAGGAGAGGAGGAGAAAAGCCCCTCCCCTCCCCTGGGCCACTTGGCCTAGTTGGCTTGCTGGCCCAGCAGCCCACCTCCACCCCTCCTGCTACCTCGCTACAGAGGGCAGAGGCGTGGAGGCCATCCGTCGGCCGACCGACGCCGTGGAGGCCATCTGCCGGCTCCCCTTCACCTACAAGACCACGTAGCCCCTCCCCCTTGAACCCTAGGACGCCCCTGCCTCTTCCCTCTTCATCCTCGCGCCGCGCCTCGCTCTCCCTCGACGTGCCCGCTCGCCCGAGCTCGCGTACGCCATGGCCGTCGATGCCATCGCGGACACCGTCGATCCCCGCGCTGTGCTACCGCGTCCTGGAGCTTCCCCCTCGTCGTCTTCATCGAATCCAAGGAGGAGATCAAGTCGGGGAGCATCACATCGACGCCACACCCTCCTTTCTTCTCCAGCCCCGACCCGGATCTCGCTGATGATTACCACCGCTCCGCTGCACCCAGCGCCTCCCCGAGCAAGTCCCCGTCATCAATGTGAGAAGCGTCGCGTTCCCCCTCCGTCCTCCCCCTCGATTTTCTATTGCTGCTGCTAGCTCCGCCATTGCAGCGGCTCGCTGCCGCCTGGCTCGTCGCCGACGCGTCTCCGATGACCTAATGGTCACGGGACCATGCTCGTCGTCCCTACCGCACCACGTAGGCCCCGCCTAGCCGCTTAGTGCACTCAAAATCGAGCTATAGCCGCGTGCTCATGCTCACCCGAGCGCCACCGCCACCCTTCGTCGCCGCTCCGGCCAACCTCGGCCTCCCCTGCTGCTGCCACTACCACCGGGCGACTCGCGGCGCTGCCCGCGTCTGATCCCCTTTGGCCGCGCGTTGAATGGACGCAGGAGGCGCGATCCCGAACCCCTCCGCCATCTCTGTTGTCGCCGGGGCTCTGTCACCGGCGCGCCGCCACGGTTTGAACCTCCCTGGGGCACCGACAGGTGGGCCCACGGTCATTAGCCACTAACCCCAGCCCTGAAACCCCCACTGACATGTGGACCCCCACTTTAAGTATTAGGATTAGTTTAAATTAACTCTGTTAATTGACCCAGGCACTGACAGCTCGGTCCCACCTACTAATTAGACTATTTTTTTTAAAAAAACCTGTAAATAAAATGTCTCACTGACAGAAGGGACTCATTGGTCAGTTTGACCAGCCAACAGTGACTCAGTCCCCCTGGACCCACTTGTCGCCCTCTGTGTATATTGCTGTGTATACGGAGCTGGGTGCACCTAGCATTTAGTCTTTATTTTCGAATTAATAATAATTCCAAAGTATTGTTAAAACTTTGAAAAATCATAGAAAATAATCCGTAACTCGGATGAAAAAGTTTTATATATGAAAGTTGCTCAGAACGACAAGACGAATCCGGATACGCAACCCGTTCATCCGCCACGCATCCCTAGTATAGCGAACACACAACTTTCCCCCTCTGGTTCGTTTGTCCGAAAACGCGAAACACCGGGGATATTTCCCCGGATGTCCCCCCCCCCTTCACCGGTACCGCCTCGTACCATGTTAGGACACCCCTAACACCGATACTTGTCATGCCATGCATCGCTATGCATCTGTTTGCTTAATATTTATTGTTTCTTCCCCCTCTTCTCTCGCTAGATATCGAGACCGACGCCGCTGCTACCCAGTACGACTACGGTGTTGACGACCCCTCTCTCTTGCCA
>NC_041390.1:141709178-141715054 GCF_002162155.2 Triticum dicoccoides
TATACTGCTTGCATTAGAGTAGTGTAGCATGTTACTGCTTTCCGTTAATCCTATTCTGATGCATAGCCTGTCATTGTTGCTCCAGCTGTTGATACCTTACCTGCAATCCTATATGCTTAGTATAGGATGCTAGTTTACCATCAGTGGCCCTACATTCTTGTCTGTCTGCCATGCTATACTACCGGGCCGTGATCACTCAGGAGTTGATCACGGGTATATACATATACATAATATATGATACTTGTGGTGACTAAAGACGGGTCGGCTCGTAGGAGTACCCGCGAGTGATTCACGGATTGGGTCTGAAAGGACGTTTGTCCCGACGGCCCTCTGAGTGGATCTTTGTGGCGAAGCGACATGGCAGGTTGAGACCACCTAGGAGAGAGGTGGGCCTGGCCCTGGTCGGCGTTCGCGGTTATTTCAAAATAACACGTTTAACGAGATCTTGGTATTTGATCTGAGTCTGGCTACTGGCCTATACGCACTAACCATCTATGCGGGGACAGTTATGGGCACTCGACGTCGTGGTATCAGCCGAAGCCTTCGTGACACCAGCGACTGAGCGGCACGCGCCGGGTTGGGCTGGAACGCCTACTCTTGTATAAGGGAGGCTAGGTCTGCTCACCGGCCGCGTACGCAACGTGCAGGTGTGCAATGGGCGATGGGTCCAGACCCCTGCGCTATAGGATTTAGACCAGCGTGCTGACCTCTCTGTTGTGCCTAGGTAGGGCTGCGACGTGTTGATCTTCCGAGGCCGGGCATGACCCAGAAAGGTGTGTCCGGCCAAATGGGATCGAGCATGTTGGGTTATGTGGTGCACCCCTGCAGGGAAGTTAATCTATTCGAATAGCCGTGATCTTCGGTAACAGGACGACTTGGAGTTGTACCTTGACCTTATGACAACTAGAACATGATACTTAATAAAACACACCCTTCCAAGTGCCAGATACAACCGGTGATCGCTCTCTCACAAGGCGACGAGGGGAGGATCATCGGTTAGGATTATGCTATGCGATGCTACTTGGTGAACTTACCATCTACTCTCTTCTCCTGCTGCAAGATGGAGGTTACCAGAAGTGTAGTCTTCGATAGGATTAGCTATCCTCCTCTTATTTCGGCATTCTGCAGTTCAGTCCTCATATGATACCCTTAATCCATTTGATACGAATGCATACATATGTAGTGTAGCTCCTTGCTTGCGAGTACTTTGGATGAGTACTCACGGTTGCCTTGCTCCCCCTTTTCCCCTTTCTATACTCGATTGTTGCAACCAGACGTTGGAGTCTAGGAGCGAGACGCTACCGTCGACGACGACTACTACTACTCGGGAGGTGCCTACTACTACGTGGAGCCCGCTGACGACGACCTGGAGTAGTTTAGGAGGATCCCAGGCAGGAGGCCTGCGCCTCTTTCGATCTGTATCCCAGTTTGTGCTAGCCATCTTATGTCAACTTGTTTAACTTATGTCTGTACTCAGATATTGTTGCTTCCACTGACTCGTCTATGATCGAGCTCTTGTATTTGAGCCCTCAAGGCCCCTGGCTTGTAATATGATGCTTGTATGACTTATTTTATTTGTAGAGTTGTGTTGTGATATCTTCCCGTGAGTCCTTGATCTTAATCGTACACGTTTACGTGTATGATTAGTGTACGGTCAAATTGGGGGCGTCACAAGTTTCGCTGGTGCGCCGGCGCAGATCGCTGCCCATCTTTTACTGGATATGGAATCTATAAACTTGGCATCAGGCTCTGCTCCCATTTTTTTTAAAACGAATTCACCTTCTTTCTGAAAGGAAGAGGTGATTAATTAGGAAGTCCTATTGGTTGCTACTTTTCTCGACACCATCGAGAAAAGCATGACAAGAAGGCTTAGATGGTATGATCCTGTTGAGTATATTGATTATTAGGAAAGATGAAATAGATCAGGATTTGTTCTGACTTGTCTTGTACTCCAAGTTGATCATTGTATTCCTATATAGCCCAGAAGGCTCAAGCAATACATCCAACAATTTCACCAATCATTTCCCCGTTCCAACATGGTATCAGTTTCCGAGTTCTAAACCCTAGCTGTTGCCGCTTCCGCACTTGCATCGCGCCCGGGGCGGTCTGCCTCTATGACCGTCGCCGGGGGCCGCACCGCCCGTACCTAGGGTTCATCCGCCGGTTGTGTTGATCGGCTGCCCTGCAGAGTCTTTTTCCCGAGCCCTTGCTCCGGGTTTTTTGCTCTCTCGCCGGTCATTTTGATCGACATTTTTCTTTTTGGTTTTCCGATCTATGCTTGATCGGTTTGCGTCGCCCACTGCCACCGTCGATCCTCGTGTGCCTCTACTCCGACTCCGGCGCGACCGACCGGCCTCTTCATCGACCCGGCGGCCTCGTGCGACAGGCGGCCCCTAACGGACGTCGTCCGCGCGTTGACCCGCTCGTCAATCTAAGCCGTCCATCACTGCTCTGTCCCCGAGTTCAGCGCGCCCCTCCGCCGATCGAGCAACAGGCTGCCACTACGTCGCCCCATTGGGCCGTAGCGCCAACGCCCCGTGGTTCTTCCCGTGGCTGCACCGATCTGCGCCGTCGCTGCGTCACCCCTTCGGGTCGTAGTGCCGCGGCACGTGATCCCTGCTGCCGCTCTGAGGCCGTTCCCGTGGTTGCACCACCTCACGCGTTGCCGCTACGTCGCCCCTTCGGGCCGTAGTGCCGCGGCCCACGGTCAACCGCCGCACTGACGCCGTCCGCTCCAGGCCATTGCCGAGGCTGCACTGACCCTCGTGCTGCCGCTGCGTCTCCCCATCGGGCCCTAGTGAGCGTGGCACGCGATCCCTGCAACCGCCCTGAGGTCTTCCCTGTCGTCGCCCCGACCTGCCCGTCGCCGTTGCGTCGCCCCTTCGGGTCATAACGCTGCGGCCCACCGTCCATCATCGTCCACGCGTGTTGACTTCCACGTGATATGTGCCGGTCTTCGTCACGCTGTCGGGTTCATTATCGCCTACTTCGAGCACCGCCCCCTCCCTCCTTCTCTAGCAGCCGCCGCCTCCTTAGGCCGCCGCTGCTCTTCTTTCGCGGCTCCACGACGACTACCTCGACACCGACAACCCCTGACTCAACAGCAACCACGGCGTGCTTCGCATGGCTACCTCGACTACGGCGACACCACCTATGCTCTCGGCTACCTCGACAAACGACACAAAGAGCTACCGCCTTGCTTGAGCAACCCTGTCAGGTTTCACACCAACCACGACTTCCGCGATGCATCGACCGTTATGACTGTGGGGGGATGTCCGTTGGCTTGCCTTCGGATTCTTCTCCAGTCTCACCATCTGCGTCGCTACCGTTGTGACTGTGGGGGGATGTTGGGTATATTGATTATTAGGAAAGACGAGATAGACTAGGATTTGTTCTGGTTTGTCTTGTACTCCAAGTAGATCATTGTACTCCTATATATATGCCCACGAGGCTCAAGCAATACAAAAACTATTCCACCAATCCTCTCTCTCCCTTCTAACAATCCCTTCGTAATGTCAGAATTAAATGGGTGATATCGTGGTTCTTTATCAGTGAAGATGCGTCATTAGGTGCTCAATTTGCGCATTGACGATGAACCTTAATCTATGCTCGCGAGATAGCTCTCCATACGCTGATAAGGGATGTATGGATTCTCAAGAAAAAAATGAGCCATGGCGCCACCCGATCCCTCGGATCGATCCATGGCGCCATCTTTTGTCTTGAGGAGAAGTTAAACACTAGCTATAATAAGGAAACCCCGCACTTGATTGTTGCATCTTCTACGGTCCCTTGTGGGCTTTGGAATTGTAGAAATGCCTTAGGGTTTAACCGGTGTACTTGGATTTGGATCAATGTGAAGCAGGTGTGGGGCAGGATCTTGACATATCTGATAGATTGGACAAAACAGTTCGATGATCTCAAAAAGGTAAGATGATGATCTTCCTAGAGCTGGTTGTTCTAAAAATGTCAGCTCCATTGGAGACCGAGCCACACTGAGGGAATGCCATAACATGGCTGAGGTGATGTCTTGACTCATGGGAGGCTACATCCACAGGACAATTGCATGGAGGGAGAAGCTCCCTAAGTTTCTTATGGAAGAATCCTTGTAGTAGCGAGTCGATCCATGTTGTCTTCTTTGGTTGAGCTGAGTTTGGATAGGTGTGCACTGAGTATGTTGACGTATCTGGTGTGTGTGCCCCTTGTTTTTCATGGTTTTTGTTTGCGGTGATGGAGATTTTTCTGTTTTGAACTTATGTCTATAGACGTTGTAACGAGGCAGTCTTCCTGCAGGAAGCTGTGGGATTTTGTGGTATTTGTTTTGGTTTCATTATCAATGAAAATGGAATTGGGGGCGTGACCCATGTTGCTAAAAAACCCGCACAAGTGATCTAAATGTTCCTTTATACATTCTCGCGGCCACGGAGGTGGAGGTTTTGGTGGCGCCAGTTTCAAAGCTCCAGTATTCCGTGGGAGGCGAACCATGCACGTGCATCTCATCTTTTTTCTTTTCCTTTTATATTGGAAATGATGCAACTCATCTATGCGTTTATAAATCACTTGAAATAGCCCCTCATCTCTCTCCCTCTCTCTCTCCTTCTCTCTGCGCTGATGTTATTTCTAGTTCCCCAATCTACCATCGGAATGTGTCTAGGATGTGGAATGGATAAAAACATAAATGCTTGATCTAAATAAGATTAAATTGGCCGACTTGAACAGATAAATGGGTCCAATAATGCGTATCTGAAAATGATGGTTAAAGGATAAGTTTTAGATCCCAGTCGCCTGAAGTCATCGCCACTCAAGCATATATATGTATCCCTGAATTCGCCATCTCTAGCTCGATTGGTTGTATTAATGTAACTAAGTAAAGACGTGGGAGCTGAATACATATATACCAAGTCAACTGGTGGCAACATCATTAGATATTTTTGATAGAGTACATGTACATCTGTAGTTGATGTTTGATTGATCAACGATTGCCTGCAATTTGACACATTAAGTTTTTCGAAAACATGAGATAAACACATCTCCTTGAAGCGTTACGGTAGAGATACTAGAAAGTGTTCGGAGTCTACTTATCCTTGAAGTTCTGGTTCGGGATCGGTTATAGGAGTTGTTTATTGTCGATGCACGAAATTAAAAAAAAACTGAATACAAGGGAATACATAGTCTATAGTGGTTACTGATCTAAACCATGTTTTAGATAAGTGGGTCCAATACTGCTTATCTGAAAGTGATGGTTAAAGCTTTAGAGGATATGTTTTAGATAACTTTTATTTATTTTATATCCCAAAATGTCCCTAGCCTGAATGACCGTGTTAACGCAACTAATTAGACACATGTGGAGGCTGAATATAATATACCAAGCCAATTGTCAGATAGAGTACATATGGAGTTGATGTTTGATCGATATATGCACACCAACAATTTGGCATGATTAAAAAAATTGGGATAAGCACATCAAGTGTTTGGAGTATGCTTTGCGTTGCTGGGGCTGCCTATGAGGCAACCTTGAAATTTCCGTTCTGTTTCCAAGCTCTGGATCGCATATAGTAGATGTTTATATGTTTTGTCATCGAGTATTTATTTATACGTTGATGCATGAAATACATAACATATATAAAGGGTATACATGGTCTAAAAAGTGAAGTCGTGACGAGACAGTGATCTAATCAACAGAGCTAAAACTAAGAAGACGATAACCTGCAAGTTACCCAGTTTTAGGCAACTCAGGTGGATAACAATCTGCTACTACCTGTTTTTGTCAATCCTCTTAGGGTGTATATTCGTACATAGCATCTACATCTATACTCTGTTAAAAATAACCAAATGTTAAATAATACACACACGCTTTTCACTTCACGGAAACGCCTACA
>NC_041390.1:141715354-141720323 GCF_002162155.2 Triticum dicoccoides
ACACACACACACAAGATGACATCATTGCCATGCAAACCTATTTCCTAAAATTGCAAAAGGAAGCATTGCTTCTAAATCGTGCATGCATCCAAATAAATATCCGCTTTACTGGTTTGTTTGTTGCGATGAGATCTTAGAAACTAGATCTCACATGAGCACAGTTCGATGAATGATTTGTAAGTAATTTTCTTTCCAAAAGCAAGTTTCTGTTATGAACATGTTTTTCTAGCACACATGCTAAATTTTTTAAAATTTGTCCATGTCCCCTGAAGATCTAAGGACCTCCATGCAACACCTTCTTTCAATCGTCCAAACAAAACATCTGAAATATGAATAAATTTTCACCGGCTTCCCGATACTTTCGTGTTTGGGCCAACCCCACACAAAATTCAGAGTCTCGAACATGGCACTGTGACTGAACGGACGGTTGGTATTGAGGCGCCCGACCGCCAACCATCTCGCATCCTTCTCAATGTTCTCCACTTCCTCCATGCCAATAACCACATCATCAAGCTCGTCATCCTTCATATCGAGGTGCTTCAACATCTCTTCTAGATTGTCATCCCTCGCATCCCTAGCCGTTGCTGAAAAACTAGCCCCCGACATGTACAAGGATGATGCCATAGGAGTCGCCAAGTCTCTACTTCGAAGGAAAGTCACCATTAGTAAACGAAGGAAACTCTACCAAAGATCCGATAGCCGGCGGAATAGATAAAACTCTAAACGACAGGGTAAGGGGATCACTTGCTAAGAAACTCTAGTAAGGAACTGGTGAGGCAGAGTGTGCTACGTAGCAGTAGCATATCTAAGATTTTGAAACAGGGTGGTCCACCATAAAAAAAATATGACATGCCAACTACTCAACCTTACTCTTGTCTAAACTCATGGAACAAAATGCTCTTAACATTGGTCATCACCACTAGTAGAAGTAATACCAATTTTGGGAACAAGTACACAAAATTATGAATTATATGCCTCTTTGTTTGAACAATCTTAACTGATTATAATCCAGAAAAGATAAGGAATGTCCCAGGTCCTATTCATTCTTCAACAATTCTACAAGAATTAATTTATATTCTGTCAATCATAATTGGACCTTGGATACAACCAGCAAAGGATAAAACCTCAACAAGCGATAAGGCAATGAGAGGTTTTGGGTAATGTGTAATGGGGAGTGTAGACTGAGGTTACTAGACAACGCACCACCGGAGTCCGGACAAATCGAGATGGCTAGCCGCTGGCGGCTGCGGCAAGCCTGACACCCGCACACCTCCGTCCTATCCACGTCGACTGCGTGCGGATTGGGCAGGGTGGTTTTGGGCGGGAGGGGTGGACCTTGGGCGGCTCCTGGCCTTCTGGGTGTCTGAAGACGCGGTGAGTTGAAAGGGCATTTCCCTTCTTTATGTTTTGGATGATGATGACAACCCTTTGTTGGTCTAATCGTGTGCTATACGTTTCAGGTTCTCGATGCTTAGGCTTACATCGGATTGCTATTGCCTCTTGTAGGAAAAGATTGAAGACGTATCCTCTACACTTTTATTCTATTTGGTCGTAGGGAACCCGTACTATCAAGAGGAATCCTCATTAGAAAGCAATGGGGGAATCTTTTCACGTAAACGTTCATCACCCCTACTTTGTCTTCCTCAGGTGTGACAGAGAGAGAGTTTTTCCTTGTCTCTTCCCCTATCCTTCCTGCTCACTGTTTCTGCCCAGCGGTTGTACCGCTCTCTGGAGCGGTTGTACCGCTGGGTCTTGTCACTCACCAGCTTTGCTCGAGCGGTTGTACCGCTGCCTCCGGGCGGTGGTACTGCCACCATGCTCTGCAAATGCTGGGGCGGTGGTTCCGTCCATGCACCGCTCAAGTACCGCTCGCGCTTCTGTTTTGATGCGGTTCTTGGGTGGTAGTGGCCCGGTTGGTCCGGTCGTTCCACGATGACCGGTACCACCGGTGGTCCGAGCGGTTCTTCCGCTCAGAACTTAGCCACCCAAGAGATCAAGGCCATGCGGTTGTTCCGGCCAGGCACCGCCCAAGTACCGGTCAAACTCCTGTTTTGATGCAGTGGTTGTGCGGTGGCCAGGCGGTTAGTCCGGTTATTTTTCTTAGCCGGTACTACCGCCCGCCTGTCCTGTTGTACCGCTTGGTAGGGTTCTGCAGATACACCGTGAGTCCCGGTTGTACCGGGACGAGGACCGGTTGTACCGCTGCAGTGCAAAAAACGCAGTAACGGTTGGAATTGTGGATGACTATATAAGTGAGCTTCTCCCACCTACCACTCTTATCTTTGACCTCTCTCACTCCATCATTAATGCACTTCAAGCTCTCTTGCCCGATCTCTCTCTCTAGCCACTCAAACTTGTTGATTTGCTAGGGATTGAAGGAGGAGACCTAGATCTACACTTCCACCAAAGGATATTTGCTTCCCCCATACTTTCTTGTGTGGATTTTGTTACTCTTGGGTGTTTGAGCACCCTACACGGTTGAGGTCACCTCGGAGCCATATTCCATTGTGGTGAAACTTCGTGGTTTCGTTGGCAGCCTTCAATTAAGTTGCGGAGAGAGCCCCAACCTTGTTTGTAAAGGTTCGGTCGCCGCCTTCAAGGGCATCAATAGTGGAATCACGGCATCTCGCATTGTGTGAGGGCGTGAGAAGAATACGGTGGCCCTAGTGGCTTCTTGGGAAGCATTGTGCCTCCACACCGCTCCAACGGAGACGTACTTCCTCTCAAAGGGAAGGAACTTCGGAACACATCCTCGTCTCCACCGTCTCCACTCTTGGTTATCTCGTGCCTTTATTTGAGCAAGCTTATTTGTTTCATATCACTTGCTTGCTTGTGTTCCTATCCTTGTTGCATCATATAGGTTGCTCACCTAGTTGCATATCTAGACAACCTACTTTGATGCAAAGTTTAAATTGTTAAAGAAAAGCTAAAAATTGTTAGTTGCCTATTCACCCTCCCCTTTAGTCAACCATATCGATCCTTTCATGAGTTCTAGTAGAGATGAGTATAATGGCTTAGTCAATAGGTGTAGAGTCAGAGAGGAATCGGGGACCGGAGTAGTGTGGAATGGCAGGGATGAATAGGCGGTGCTTGTTGAGCTTTGTTTTATTTTCCCTCAGCCCATCTCCTTTCCTTTCTCTTCATAGGTCGGTCCCATCTTATAATCACTAATATAAAGGCTTATCCAAAATCCCACGGCCCACCTTGTCCACCTTGCAGCTCCACCCCTGGTGTGTAGCCACCATGATGCATCACCTATGGGATGTGCTAGAGGGCCAGTCCTATTTGTCGCGCGGGTTGTTGGGTAGCAGGCGAACACATACCCCAATGATTCGCTGGGCATAGATATTGGGCCGGCCCATGTAGGAATTTTTTGAAAACTCCCTATTCTTGTTTTTGGAATATTCTGGAATCTTCCCAGACCCTTTTTTTATTTTTGTTTGTATCTTTTTGTTTTTTATGGTTTTTCATTTACATTCTTTTACTTTTTCATTCGCGATCATTTTTTGAATTCTTGAACCATTTCTGTATTCATGAACATCATTTGAAATTGCAAACATTTTGGAATTCACGAATATTTTATGAGTCATGTTCTTTTGAAATGAAACATTTTTCGAAGTTGCAATTTTTTAGAAATTTATAAACATTCATGAATTTGTGATTCTTTTGACTTAGTTTAACAATGTTTGAAATTCTTAATATTTTAATTCTCAAACCATTTTCGTATCCGCGAACATTTTTTAAATAGAAAATACTTTTCAAATTCGTTAATTTTTAAAATAAATCACGGATATTTTTTAATTTGATTTTTTTTTAATTTCATGAAATTTTTTTGAAATAAAAAATATATTGAATTCTCAAAAATGTCTCGAAACCATGCAATCTTATTGAAATCTCAAATATTATCCGAACACATGAATATTTTTTTTTATGCGTTAACATTATTTGAATTCGTGAGCAATTTTTGAAACATTGATTTTTTTTTTCTCAAAGCACGGATATTTTCAAAATCATGAACATATTTTTATGCATCAACATCCCTAACAGTGATTTTTACTGTGGTGTCATCTGTAGCGCTCGACAATGGGTCAGGGCCTAGATCCTCACGCTTTTCTCCACGAGCCAGTGTACGAATGCTGGTTTCCTTTTTTTTCTTCCGATTTTCTACTCACCTTTTTTTTTTTCATTTTCGTTTTCTTCTGTTTTGCGTTTATGTATTTATATTATGTTTCTAATTTTCTAACTCTACTTTATCATTTCCCTTTTTTTAAGTGTTCATCATACAGTTTTAATCATGTAGATGCAAAGGTTGAATATACGCAAAAATGTTTTTGATGTACACGAAAAATGTGTACATGTATGCAACAAAGCAGTCACTAAAACATATAATTGAAAAACATATTAATCATCAATTAATAAAAAATTAAACAGGTATAAGAAATTGTTTCAAGCGTATATGAAAAAATGTACAATGTGTATGAAAAAGTAGACATCAAAACACACGTTTCAAAAAATCTTAATAATGTATTTGAAAAATATTAAACCTGTACAAAAATGTTTCATATGTATACGGAAAATTTAGACTATGTATGAAAACAGTAGACATCAAAACATATATATGAAAAAAAATCTTGTATTTAAAAAAATCTTAAGCATGTATAAAAAGTATTTATCATTTATGCAAAAAATGTACAGTGTCCATATAAAAATGTAGGCATGTGTTGAAAAAATTAGACATCAAGACATATATTTAAGAAAATTTAAACTGTATAAGAAAGTGTTCAATGTATGCAAAAGATGTACAGTGTGTGTGAAACAATTTCCTAATGTATAGAAAAATAGAACTAATGTATACGAAAAATGTACATTGTGTGTGAAAAAAGGAATCAAAGTGTATAAGAAAAAAGCCAAAGAAAACGGTAGAGAAACATAAAATAAAGAAAATGATGAAAACCAGAGAAAGAAGAAA
>NC_041390.1:141720680-141726086 GCF_002162155.2 Triticum dicoccoides
GAAAAAAAAAAACAAAGAAAAGTGGAGAAACCGGTAAAGAAACATAAAAAATATAAAGAATTGGTGAAATCCAATGAAAGAATAAAAATGAGAAGAAAGGGGAAAACAAAGAAACTAAAGAAAAACCATAAAGAAAACACACAGAAAAGAAAGAAATGAAAAACCCGATAAAAACCATAAGGATAAACACAACAAAGAAAAACACACAAAAAAACCCAACAAAAATCCTGGCGTGTAACCAATAAATAGAAGAAGTAAAGAAAAAACAACTCTACAGCGAGTGAATGAAACCGAATGGACGAACCAAACCTGAGCGATCAGCAAACGGAAAAAATGCAATGAAAAAGGCTGGCCAAAACCTTGAGGCGAGCCGGGTGTACTTCTCGCAACAAGAGAAGTGTAGCCCTGGCATGCATTTGCTCCCTTTCCACCGCACTGGTCGGGGAATAGGAGCTCCCGTAATGATTTTCCTGAAGTGTTTGGTGTTGGGGAACGTAGCATGCAATTTCAAAATTTTACCTACGATCATGCAAGACTTATCTATGATATGCATAGCAACGAGAAGGGAAGAATGTGTCCACGTATCCTCGTAGACCGAAAGCGGAAGCGTTAGGTTAACGCGGTTGATGTAGTCGAACGTCTTCGCGATCCAACCGATCTTAGTACCGAACGTCCGACACCTCCGTGTTCAGCACACGTTCAGCTCAATGACGTCCCTCGAACTCTTGATCCAGCAGAGGGTCGAGGGAGAGTTCCGTCAGCACGACGTCGTGGTGATAGTGATGGTGATGTGATCCACGCAGGGCTTCGCACTACGACACTATGACCGAAGGAGTAAACTATGGAGGGGGCACCACACACGGCTAAGAGAACAATTGATGTGCCTTTGGGGTGCCCCCGCCCCCGTATATAAAGGAGGAGAGGGGAGGCCGGCCGGCCCTAGGGGCGCGCCAAGTGGGGGGGAGTCCCACTAGGACTCCTAGTCCTAGTCGGCTACCCCTTCCTTCCAATGGAGAGGGGGAAAGGGGAAAGAGGTGGAGAGGGAGAAGGAAAGGGGGGTCGCGCCCCCACCCCTTGTCCAATTCGGATTGGCATAGGGGGGGCGTGGCCTTCCTCCTCCTCTCCACTATGGCCCATGAGGCCCATTAACTTTTTCGGGGGGAGGGGGGTCCGGTAACCTCCCAGTACTCCGAAAAATCCCCAAACCTCTTCGAAACTATTCCGGTGTCCGTATATAACCTTTCCAATATATGAATCTTTACCTCTTGACTATTTTGAGACTCCTCGTCATGTCCGTGATCTCATCCGGGACTCAGAACAAAACTTCGGTCACCAAAACACATAACTCATAATACAAATCGTCACCGAATGTTAAGCGTGCGGACCCTACGGGTTCGAGAACTATGTAGACATGACCGAGACACATCTCCGGTCAATAACCAATAGCAGGACCTGGATGCTCATATTGGTTCCTACATATTCTACGAAGATCTTTATCGGTCAAACCGTAATAACAACATACGTTATTCCCTTTGTCATCGGTATGTTACTTGCCCGAGATTCGATCGTCAGTATCATCATACCTAGTTCAATCTCATTACCGGCAAGTCTCTTTACTCGTTCTGTAATGCACCATCCGTAACTAACTCATTAGTCACATTGCTTGCAAGGCTTATGGTGATGTGCATTACCGAGAGGGCCCATAGATACCTCTCCGATACTCGGAGTGACAAATTCTAATCTTGATCTATGCCAACCCAACAAACACCTTCGAAGACACCTGTAGAGCATCTTTATAGTCACTCAGTTACGTTGTGATGTTTGATAGCACACAAGGTGTCCTCCGGCATTCGGGAGTTGCATAATCTCATGGTCAGAGGAATATGTATAAGTCATGAAGAAAGCAATAGCAATAAAACTTAACGATCATTATGCTAAGCTAATGAATGGTCTTGTCCATCACATCATTCTCTAATGATGTGATCCCGTTCATCAAATGACAATACATCTCTATGGTCAGGAAACTTAACCATCTTTGATTAACGAGCTATTCAAGTAGAGGCATACTAGGGACACTCTGTTTTGTCTATGTATTCACACATGTGCTAAGTTTCCAGTTAATACAATTCTAGCATGAATAATAAACATTTAGCATGATATAAGGAAATATAAATAAAAACTTTATTATTGCATCTAGGGCATATTTTTTCAGTCTCCCACTTGCACTAGAGTCAATAATCTTGATTACATAGTAACGATTCTAATACCCATGGAGTCTTGGTGCTGATCATGTTTGGCTCACGAAAGAGGCTTAGTCAATGAGTCTGCAACATTCAGATCCGTATGTATCTTGCAAATCTCTATGTCTCCCTCCTTGACTTGATCACAGATGGAATTGAAGCGTCTCTTGATGTGTTTGGTTCTCTTGTGAAATCTGGATTCCTTCGCTAAGGCAATTGCTCCAGTATTGTCACAAAAGATTTTCAATGGACCCGATGCACTAGGTATTACACCTAGATCGGATATGAACTCCTTCATTTGCTGCTTCCAAAGCAGCTATGTACTCCGCTTCACACGTAGATCCCGCCACGACGCTCTGCTTGGAACTGCACCAACTTACAGCTCCACCATTCAATATAAATATGTATCCGGTTTGTGACTTAGACTCATCCGGATCAGTGTCAACAATATGTCATCCATATATAATATTAGAAATGCTACACAGCTCCCACTCACTTTCTTGTAAATACAGGCTTCTCCAAAAGTCTGTATAAAACCATATGCTTTGATCACATTATCAAAGCGTATATTCCAACTCTGAGATGCTTGCACCAGTCCATAAATGGATCGCTGGAGCTTGCACACTTTGTTACCACCTTTAGGATCGACAAAACCTTCTAGTTGCAGCATATACAACTCTTCTTCAAGAAATTCATTAAGGAATGCAGTTTTGACATCCATTTGCCAAGTTTCATAATCATAAAATGCGGCAATTGCTAACATGATTCGGATAGACTTAAGCATCGCTACAAGTGAGAAGGTCTCATCGTAGTCAACTCCTTGAACTTATTGAAAACCTTTCGCAACAAGTCGAGCTTTCTAGACAGTAACATTACCATCAACGTCAGTCTTATTCTTGAAGATCCATTTATTCTCTATGGCTCGCCGACCATCGGGCAAGTCAACCAAAGTCCACACTTTGTTCTCATACATGGATCCTATCTCAGATTTCATGGCCTCAAGCCATTTACCGGAATCTGGGCTCATCATCTCTTCCTCATAGTTCGTAGGTTCGTCATGGTCTAGTAACATGACTTCCAGAACATGACTATGCTACCTATTGAGCACTGCATTGGTTTTCCCTTGAAGAGGAAAGGGTGATGTAGCAAAGTAGCGTAAGTATTTTCCTCAGTTTTTGATAATCCCCAAGTGCAGGGAATCATCATAGCAATTTCCAAAGGTGGAAGTGATAAGTATGGAGTATCGGACCCACAAGGAGCTAAAGGTAAGATCAATATTCTCTCAAGCCCTACCTGCCACTGATACGACTCTACGTACACCGAACGTTTGCTTCCAACTAGCAACGAAAAATAAAACTATGTTGTGGGTATGAAGATGATAATTTTGTATGACATTGGAGAGCTAAAATATAAAAGTAGGGGCTGTTATCATAAAGTTAAAATATATTGCTAAATATTATAAATAGCGAGTGTGGAATAATGATGGATCGGTGTGCAGAATTGTCTTAGGCAATTGTTAACAAGACCGGTAATTACTATTGCAGTTTCATATGAGGGAGAGGCATAAGCTAACATACTTTCTCTACTTGGATCATATGCACTTATGATTGGAACTCTAGCAAGCATCCACAACTACTAAAGATCATTAAGGTAAAACCCAACCATAGCATTAAAGCATCAAGTCCTATTTATTCCCATACGCAACAACCCCCTTACTCGGGTTTGTGTTTCAGTCACTCACCAACCCACTATAAGCGAATCATGAACGTATTGCAACACCCTACAGCGGGAATCCCTCATGCTTACGCGACACGGAGGGCACCATAGGACAGCACCAAAGTAAAACATACAACTCATACCAATCTAGATCATCAATCAACCCAAAGACAAAGGATATCTACTCAAAACATCATAGGATGGTAACACATCATTGGATCATAATATGTGGCATAAAGCACCATGTTCAAGTAGGGATTCCAACGGGGTGCGGGAGAGTGTACCGCGTAAAAGAGATGAGGATGGTGATGATGATGGTGATGTTGATGAAGACAATCACCAGGCGATGATTCCCCTCCCGATGGCACTCCGATGCCACCGAGAGAGAGGAGGAGAGGTTCTCCCCCTTGCGCTTCCTCCTCCATGGCCTCCCCCCTGGTTGGGGAGAGGTTCTCCCTCTGGTCCTTGGCCTTCATGATGATGATGGCCCCTCCGGGATCCTCCTCCATGCCCTCCGGTGATGATGGCCCCCTCCGATAGGGTGCCAGAGAGGGCCTAGATTGGTTTTCGGTGGCTACGGAGGCTTCTGGCGACGGAACTGCCGATCTAGGTTTCTTTCTGGAAGTTTGGGGTTATATAAGAGGTGTTGGAGTCGAGAACAAGGCAGAGGGGTCCCCGGGCTGTCCATGAGGCAGGGGGGCGCGCCCAGGGGGGTGGGCGCCCCCCACCCTCGTGAGCAGATCGAGACTCTTCTGGCCCAGTTCTTTTACTTTCTGGCCTTCTTCTAGTCCAAAAATAAGCTCCGTCAAGTTTCAGGTCAGTTGGACTCCGTTTGGTTTTCCTTTTCTGCGATATTCAAAAACAATGAAAAAACAGAAACTGGCACTGGGCTCTAAGTTAATAGTTTAATCCCAAAAATCATATAAAATAGCATATAAAACATACTAGATGGATAATATAATAGCATGAATACTTCATAAATTATAGATATGTTGGAGACGTATCAGCATCCCCAAGCTTAATGCCTGCTCGTCCTCGAGTAGGTAAATGTTAAAAGGAATAATTTACGAAGTGTGAATGCTAGCAAGTGCATAAGTTTCATCAATGATAGTTCCAATCACTTTTTCTAGCATCATTATATATCATAACAATATCTCATCTTCATAAAACTTTTCATGATCAAGTAACAAGTTATTCACATGTTAAAGTATAGATCATAAACTTTCTTGAAACTAACAAACTATATTCTCAGTCATCAAACAATTGCAATTCATCTTATTTTCAGGAAGGGTCTATGTCAGAGCTTTGATTTAGCAAACTCCATATACTCAACTATCATTTAATCTTTCACAATTGCTAACACTCATGTGATATTTATGGGTTCAAAGTTTTAATCGAACACAGAGAAAGATAGGGGCTTATAGATTCGCCTCCCAACCTTTTACCTCAA
>NC_041390.1:141726410-141749173 GCF_002162155.2 Triticum dicoccoides
GAGAAATAGTTATTCTTCACCGCCTTCTATTTTACCATCAATGCCCCGTAATTTTACGTTCCGTAAGTTTTGTCTTATTTCTGACGTAAAAAGAGACCGTAAGAAAATATATAATCGTTGCAAAAATATTTTATTTTATGTAAAATTACAAACATAAAAACATAGTGTAAAATACACATAAACTACAAATTTTCTTGGCTTATGACATATATTTTTATTTTTTCTTATGCCAAATTTTACGTAGTGAATCAATAGGAATGTAACTATTTAAATTGCAAACATAATTTAATTATGAAATGATCGTAAGATTACCTCGTTTTATAATTAAATTACGTTTGGAATTCAAATAGTTACATCCCTATTGATTCACTACGTAAAATTTGACATAAGAAAAATAAAAATATAGGTCACAAGACAAAAAAATTAACAGTTTATGTGTATTTTAGACTATGTTTTTACGTTTGTAATTTTACATAACATAAAATATTTTTTACGGCGATTATATATTTTCTTACGGTCTCTTTTTGCGTCAGAAATAAGACAAAACTTACGGAACATAAAATTATGGTGCATTGATGGTAAAATAGAGGGGGTGAAGAATAACTATTCCTCACCCAGGGTGACGAATAGCGCGACCCTATATATCAGGATCTTTCCAACACAATGTGCTTGCCAAAGGATAAAATGTAAAAAGGAAAGGTGAAGATCACCATGACTCTTGCATAAGGGTAGAAGATAAAAGTAAAAGATAGGTCCTTCGCAGAGGGAAGCAGAGGTTGTCATGCGCTTTTATGGTTGGATGCACAAAATTTTAATACAAAAAACGTCACTTTATATTGCCACTTGTGATATGGACCTTTATTATGCAGTCCGTCGCTTTTATTTCTTCCACATCACAAGATCGTATAAAGCTTATTTTCTCCACATTAATAGATCATACATATTTAGAGGGCAATTTTTATTGCATGCACCGATGACAACTTACTTGAAGGATCTTACTCAATCCATAGGTAGGTATGGTGGACTCTCATGGCAAAACTGGTTTAAGGAATGTTTGGAAGCACAAGTAGTATCTCTACTTGGTGCAATGAATTTGGCTAGCATGAGGGGGAAAAGCAATCTCAACATGTTGGATGATCCAAGACAATATACTTTATTTCGGATATAAGAAAACATAACCCATTACGTTGTCTTCCTTGTCCGACATCAACCTTTTAGCATGTCATATTTTAATGAGTGCTCACAATTACAAAAGATGTCCAAGATAGTATATTTATATGTGAAATCTCTCTTCCTTCAATATTCTTTCATGAATTGTTCAAGTGATCGATTCTACGTTTGCTAACTTTCAAAAAGTTCACTACCTATACTTATTCTATGTGAAGTCATTAATCCCCATGGTATAAGCATATGAAACATATATAAATTCAGATTTATGATATTTAATTACTCAACCATTTACTCATAGGATATACGTGAAGCACGTGAGTAAATGACAAACTACTCCAAAAGATAATAGTGAAGGACACTGAGTAGTCAAATAATTAACTAGCCATGGGAGGATTATTTTTCATTTAATATTTCAAATCCAATGATTTTATTCAAACATCAAGTAAAATTTAAAATATTCTCCAAGCAAAACACATATCATGTGACGAATAAAAATATAGCTCCGAGTAAGGTATACCGATAGTTTTGAAGATGAAAGAGGGGATGCCTTCCGGGGCATCCCCAAGCTTAGGCACTTGAGTCTTCCTTGAATATTACCTTGGGGTGCCTCGGGCATCCCCAAGCTTAGGGTCTTTCCACTCCTTATTCTCCTCATATCGATATCTCACCCAAAGCTTGAAAACTTCAATCACACAAAACTTAACGGAACTTCATGAGATAGGTTAGTATGATAAAGAGTAAACCATTCACTTTGGTACTGTAAAAGACAAGGTTCATAATTTTTCTCACACAATGCCTATTGTACCATATCATTTCTACAATTTATATTGAGAAATATAAGACATAGAAACTAGAAAACAAGCAAATTATACAATGAAAACAGAATTTGTCAGAAACAGAACAATCTGTAATGATCTGAACACTAACCATACTTCTGCTACTCAAACAATTATGAAATAAATTGGTGGACGTGAGTAATTTTTCTATTAATCTTCCGAAAAAAGAATCAACTCAATCGCACTCTTCTATAAAAATGGCAGCTAATCTCGTGAGCGCAAAGTTTCTGTTTTTTACAGCAAGATCACATTAACTTTCACCCAAGTCTTCCCAAAGGTCTTACTTGGCACTTTATTGAAACAAAAGCTATAAAACATGATTACTACAGTATCTTAATCATGAGAACACACAAAAACAGTAAGGATAAATATTGGGTTGTCTCCCAACAAGCACTTTTCTCTAAAGCCTTTTAGCTAGGCATGATGATTTCAATGATGCTCACATAAAAGATAAGAATTGAAACATAAAGAGAGCATCATGAAGAATATGACTAGCATATTTAAATGTAACCCACTTCCTATTCCTAGGGATTTTTTGAGCACATAATTTATAGGAACAAGAATCAACTAGCATAGGAAGGCAAAACAAGTATAACTTCAAAACTTTAAGCACATAGAGAGGAAACTTGATATTATTGCAACTCCTACAAGCATATATTCCTCCCTCATAATAATTTTCAGTAGCATCATGAATTAATTCAACAATGTAACCATCACATAAAGCATTCTTTTCATGATCTAAAAGCATAGAAATTTTTCCACTCTCCACATAAACAAAATTCTTCTCATTCGGAATAGTGGAATCATTACTAAAGTTGACACTCTTCCAGATCCACTTTAGAATATAGTATCATTCATACTCCAAAAGATATAAGTGAATTTCATGGAGCATTCTACAATTAATATAGACTAACCAATATCCAAGCTCAAAATATATAAGTGAAGCACACGAAGTATTCTAACCATACTCAAAAGATTTAAGTGAAGCACAAAGAGCAATTCTATAAGATCATACTTAAAAGATACAAGTGAAGCACATGAAACATTATATAAATAAATGAAGGGCTATCTCATCCTAGCATGGTTCATAAAGGAAGAACAAAAAACACAAAGGACACAAATCATGTGAACAAAAAAACACCAAGGTATACCGATAATTGTTGAAGAAGAAAGATAGGATGCCAACCGGGGCATCCCCAAGCTCAGATGCTTGAGTATCCTTAGAATATTTACTTGGGGTGCCTTGGGCATCCCCAAGCTTGATCTCTTGCCTCTCTTTATTCTTCCCACATCGGTAACTCCTCGTTCTTTGAACACTTCATCCACAAAAGACTTTAACAAAAACTTTGTGAGATCCGTTAGTATAATAAAGCAAATCACTACCTTTATGTACTGTTGCAAACTCATTCCAATTTCATATTAGAACTATATATACTGTATTCCAACTTCACCATGGTTCATACCCCCCGATACTACCCATAGATTCATCAAAATAAGCAAACAACACATGAAAAACAGAATCTGTCTAAAACTGGACAATATGTAGTAATCTGGAGGTTTAGTGAACTTCTGTAACTCCAAAAATTATGAAATAAATTTGAAATTTTGAAAACTTTGTACAGAAGTAATGTTCAAAAAGTCTCGGACCCATTTGACTTTCCAGTAAAAAATGTAAAATCACGCGCTACAGCCAAAGTTTCTGTTTTTGTTCTGCACATAGTAAACAAGCAATTTAATCATCCTAAAACCAAAGCTTGGCACATTATTTTTATAATACAATGGATATATATAAGGGGATAATTATTTACATAGAAACTTCCATGAAAAATCCTACATTGTTTCCGTGAGCATGAACACAAGTGCTCAAGGTCGACCCTCACTTCTTCAATGCATAACTTTCCAATCACTTCTCTCTTTGAAAAACTTTTTAGGCATGAGAGGCAAGTTTTTTTTTGTATTTTCATTCAATATTTTTTTGTATGTTTCACCCACAACTAAACAGAAACAAAAAAGGAAAACAAAATCTACTTAGTGAAGAAAGCAAACAAGCACACACGAGAATATCAACCCCATGCTATTGCTCCCCGGCAACGGCGCCAGAAAAGAGCTTGATAATCCCCAAGTGCAGGGAATCATCGTAGCTATTTCCAAAGGTGGAAGTGATAAGTATGGAGTGTCGAACCCACAAGGAGCTAAAGGTAAGATCAATATTCTCTCAAGCCCTATCTGCCACTGATACGACTTTACGTACACCGAGCGTTTGCTTCCAACTAGCAACGAGAAATAAAACTACGTTGTGGGTATGAAGAGGATAATTTTGTATGATATCGGAGAGCTAAAATATAAAAGTAGGGGCTGGTATCGTAAAGTTAGAATATATTGCTAAATATTATAAATAGCGAGTGTGGAATAATGATGGATCGGTGTGCGGAATTGTCCTAGGCAATTGTTAACAAGACTGGCAATCACTATTGCAGTTTCATATGAGGGAGAGGCATAAGTTAACATACTTTCCTTACTTGGATCATATGCACTTATGATTGGAACTCTATCAAGCATTGATGTCTACTACACAACCTTCTTCTTGTAGACGTTGTTGGGCCTCCAAGTGCAGAGGTTTGTAGGACAGTAGCAAATTTCCCTCAAGTGGATGACCTAAGGTTATCAATCCGTAGGAGGCGTAGGATTAAGATGGTCTCTCTCAAGCAACCCTGCAACCAAATAACAAAGAGTCTCTTGTGTCCCCAACACACCCAATACAATGGTAAATTGTATAGGTGCACTAGTTCGGCGAAGAGATGGTGATACAAGTGCAATATGGATAAATGGTTTTTGTAATCTGAAAATATAAAAACAGCAAGGTAACTAATGATAAAAGTGAGCGTAAACGGTATTGCAATGCTAGGAAACAAGGCCTAGGGTTCATACTTTCACTAGTGCAAGTCCTATCAACAATAATAACATAATTGGATCACATAACTATCCCTCAACATGCAACAAAGAGTCACTCCAAAGTCACTAATAGCGGAGAACAAACGAAGAGATTATGGTAGGGTACAAAACCACCTCAAAGTTATCCTTTCTGAACGATCTATTCAAGAGTCCGTAGTAAAATAACACGAAGCTATTCTTTCAATTCAGTCCATCATAGAGTTCATACTAGAATAACACCTTAAGACACAAATCAACCAAAACCCTAATGTCACCCAGATACTCCAATGTCACCTCAAGTATCCGTGGGTATGATTATACGATATGCATCACACAATCTCAGATTCATCTATTCAACCAACACAAAGAACTTCAAAGAGTGCCCCAAATATTCTACCGGAGAGTCAAGACGAAAATGTGTGCCAACCCCTATGCATAGGTTCATGGGCGGAACCCGCAAGTTGATCACCAAAACATACATCAAGTGGATCAATAGAATACCCCATTGTCACCACGGGTATCCCGCGCAAGACATACATCAAGTGTTCTCAAATCCTTAAAGACTCAATCCAATAAGATAACTTCAAAGGGAAAATTCAATCCATTACAAGAGAGTAGAGGGGGAGAAACATCATAAGATCCAACTATAATAGCAAAGCTCGTGATATATCAAGATCGTACCACCTCAAGAACACGAGAGAGAGAGAGAGAGAGAGATCAAACACATAGCTACTGGTACATACCCTCAGCCCCAAGGGAGAACTACTTCCTCCTCGTCATGGAGAGCACCGGGATGATGAAGATGGCCACCGGAGAGGGATCCCCTCTTCGGCAGGGTGCCAGAACGGGTCTAGATTGGTTTTCGATGGCTACGGAGGCTTCTGGCAGCGGAACTCCCGATCTATTGTGCTCCCCGATGTTTTTAGGGTATATGAGTATATATGGGAGGAAGAAGTACGTCGGTGGACCTCCAGGCTATCCACGAGGCAAGGGGCGCGCCTAGGGGGGTGGGCGCGCCCCCACCCTTGTGGGCAGCCTGGAACTCTCCTGGTTCATCTCTGATACTCCATGGGCTTCTTCTGGTCCAAAAATAAGTTCCATGAAGTTTCAGGTCAATTGGACTCCGTTTGATTTTCCTTTTCTGCGATACTCTAAAACAAGGAAAAAACAAAAACTGGCACTGGGCTCTAGGTTAATAGGTTAGTCCCAAAAATCATATAAATTAGCATATAAATGCATATAAAACATCCAAGGTTGATAATATAATAGCATGGAACAATCAAAAATTATAGATACTTTGGAGACGTATCAGCATCCCCAAGCTTAATTCCTGCTTGTCCTCGAGTAGGTAAATGATAAAAACAGAATTTTTGATGTGGAATGCTATCTAACATATTTATCCATGTAGTTCTCTTTATTGTGGCAAGAATATTCAGATCCATAAGATTCAAGACAAAAGTTTAATATTGACATAAAAATAATAATACTTCAAGCATACTAACCAAGTAATCATGTCTTCTCAAAATAACATGGCCAAAGAAAGCTATCCCTACAAAATCATATAGTCTGGCTATGCTCTATCTTCACCACACAAAATATTTAAATCATGCACAACCCCGATGACAAGCCAATCAATTGTTTCATACTTTTGATGTTCTCAAACTTTTTCAATCTTCACGCAATACATGAGCGTGAGCCATGGACATAGCACTATAGGTGGAATAGAATGGTGGTTGTGGAGAAGACAAAAAGAAGAAGATAGTCTCACATCAACTAGGCGTATCAACGGGCTATGGAGATGCCCATCAATAGATATCAATGTGAGTGAGTAGGGATTGCCATGCAACGGATGCACTAGAGCTATAAGTGTATGAAAGCTCAACAAAAGAAACTAGTGGGTGTGCATCCAACTTGCTTGCTCACGAAGACCTAGGGCATTTTGAGGAAGCCCATCATTGGAATATAAAAGCCAAGTTCTATAATGAAAGATTCCCACTAGTATATGAAAGCGACAACATAGGAGACTCTCTATCATGAAGATCATGGTGCTACTTTGAAGCACAAGTGTGGTAAAAGGATAGTAGCATTGCCCCTTCTCTCTTTTTCTCTCATTTTTTTAATTTGGGCCTTCTCTTTTTTATGGCCTCTTTTCTCTTCTTTTTTTATTTGGTCTTCTTTGGCCTATTTTATTTATTTATTTTCGTCCGGAGTCTCATCCCGACTTGTGGGGGAATCATAGTCTCCATCATCCTTTCCTCACTGGGACAATGCTCTAATAATGATGATCATCACACTTTTATTTACTTACAACTCAAGAATTACAACTCGATACTTAGAACAAGATATGACTCTATATGAATGCCTCCGGCGGTGTACCGGGATGTGCAATGACTCATGAGTGACATGTATGGAAGAATTATGAACGGTGGCTTTGCCACAAATACGATGTCAACTACATGATCATGCATAGCAATATGACAATGATGGAGCGTGTCATAATAAACGGAACGGTGGAGAGTTGCATGGCAATATATCTCGGAATGGCTATGGAAATGCCATAATAGGTAGGTACGGAGGAAGGTATATGGTGGGTTTATGATACCGGCAAAAGGTGCGCGGTATTAGAGAGGCTAGCAATGGTGGAAGGGTGAGAGTTTGTATAATCCATGGACTCAACATTAGTCATAAAAAACTCACATAATTATTGCAAAAATTTATTAGTTATCGAAACAAAGTATTGCGCGCATGCTCCTAGGGGGATAGATTGGTAGGAAAAGACCATCGCTCGTCCCCGACCGCCACTCATAAGGAAGACAATCAATAAATAAATCATGCTCCGACTTCATCACATAACGGTTCACCATACGTGCATGCTACGGGAATCACAAACTTCAACACAAGTATTTCTCAAATTCACAACTACTCAACTAGCATGACTCTAATATTACCATCCTCATATCTCAAAACAATCATCAAGTATCAAACTTCTCATAGTATTCAATGCACTTTATATGAAAGTTTTTATTATATCCCTCTTGGAGGCCCATCATATTAGGACTAAATTCATAACCAAAGCAAACTACCATGCTGTTTAGAGACTCTCAAAATGATATAAGTGAAGCATGAGAGTTCATCTATTTCTTCAAAATAAAACCACCGCCGTGCTCTAAAAAGATATAAGTGAAGCACTAGAGCAAATGACAAACTACTCCGAAAGATATAAGTGAAGATCAATGAGTAGTCGAATAATTATGCAACTATGTGAAGACTCTCTAACATTTAATAATTTCAGATCTTGGTATTTTATTCAAACAGCAAGCAAAACTAAATAAAATAAAATTATGCTCCAAGCAAAACACATATCATGTGGTAAATAAAAATATAGCTCCAAGTAAAGTTACCGATGAACGAAGACGAAAGAGGGGATGCCTTCCGGGGCATCCCCAAGCTTAGGCTCTTAGTTGTCCTTTAATATTACCTTGGGGTGCCTTGGGAATCCCCAATCTTAGGCTCTTGCCACTCCTTATTCTATAGTCCATCAAATCTTTACCCAAAACTTGAAAACTTCACAACACAAAACTTAACAGAAAACTCGTAAGCTCCGTTAGCAAAAGAAAACAAAACACCACTTCAAGGTACTGTAATGAACTCATTCTTTATTTATATTGGTGTTAAACCTACTGTATTCCAACTTCTCTATGGTTCATACCCTCTGATACTACTCATAGATTCATCAAAATAAGCAATCAACACATAGAAAACAGAATCTGTCAAAAACAGAACAGTCTGTAGTAATCTGTAACTAACGCAAACTTCTGGAACCCCAAAAATTCAAAAATAAATTGCTGGACTTGAGTAATTTATCTATTAATCATCTTCAAAAGGAATTAACTAAATAATATGAAAGTGGATAACAACAATTCTGGGCTGGGCCTCCGGTTAATAGGTTAGTCCCAAAAATAATATGAAAGTGGATAATAAAGCCTAATAATGTCCAAAACAGTAGATAATATAGCATGGAGCAATCAAAAATTATAGATACGTTGGAGACGTATCAAGCATCCCCAAGCTTAATCCCTGCTCGTCCTCGAGTAGGTAAATGATAAAAACAGATTTTTTGATGCGGAGTGCTACTTGGCATAATTTTAATGTAATTCTTCTTAATTGTGGTATGAATATTTAGATCCGAAAGATTCAATACAAAAGTTCATATTGACATAAAAACGATAATACTTCAAGCATACTAACAAAGCAATTATGTCTTCTCAAAATAACATGGCTAAAGAAAGTTATCCCTACAAAATCATATAGTCTGGCTATGCTCTATCTTCACCACACAAAATATTTAAATCATGCACAACCCCGATGACTAACCAAGCAATTGTTTCATACTTTTGACATTCTCAAAACTTTTTCAATCTTCACGCAATACATGAGCGTGAGCCATGGATATATCAGTATAGGTGGAATAGGGTGGTGGTTGTGGAGAAGACAAAAAGGAGAAGATAGTCTCACATCAACTAGGCGTATCAACGGGCTATGGAGATGCCCATCAATAGATATCAATGTGAGTGAGTAGGGATTGCCATGCAACGGATGCACTAGAGCTATAAGTATATGAAAGCTCAAAAAGAAACTAAGTGGGTGTGCATCCAACTTGCTTGCTCATGAAGACCTAGGGCAATTTGAGGAAGCCCATCATTGGAATATACAATCCAAGTTCTATAATGAAAAATTCCCACTAGTATATGAAAATGATAACATGAGAGACTCTCTACTATGAAGATCATGGTGCTACTTTGAAGCACAAGTGCGGTAACAGGATAGTAACATTGTCCCTTCTCTATTTTTCTCTCATTTTTTTATTTTTTATTTTTTTATTTGGGCCTTTTCTCTTTTTTTATGGCCTCTTTTCTTTCTCTTTTTTTATTTGGGCTTCTTTGGCCTCTTTTATTTATCGTCCGGAGTCTCATCTGTGGGGGAATCATAGTCTCCATCATCCTTTCCTCACTGGGACAATGCTCTAATAATGATGATCATCACACTTTTATTTTTCTTACAACTCAACAATTACAACTCGATACTTAGAACAAAATATGACTCTATATGAATGCCTCCGGCGGTGTACCGGGATATGCAATATGACAATGATGGAGTGTGTCATAATAAACGGAATGGTGGAAAGTTGCATGACAATATATCTCGGAATGGCTATGGAAATGCCATAATAGGTAGGTATGGTGGCTGTTTTGAGGAAGGTATATGTAGGTGTATGATACGGGCGAAAGGTGCGCGGTATTAGAGAGGCTAGCAAAGGTGGAAGGGTGAGAGTGCGTATAATCCATGGACTCAACATTAGTCATAAAGAACTCATATACTTATTGCAAAAATCTACAAGTTATCAAACCAAAGTATTACGCACATGCTCCTAGGGATATAGATTGGTAGGAAAAGACCATCGCTCGTCCCCGACCGCCACTCATAAGGGAGACAATCAATAAATAAATCATGCTCCGACTTCATCATATAACGGTTCACCATACGTGCATGCTATGGGAATCACAAGCTTCAACACAAGTATTTCTAAAATTCACAACTACTCAACTAGCATGACTTTAATATCACCATCTCTATATCTCAAAACAATTATCAAGTATCAAACTTCTCATAGTATTCAACACACTCATAAGAGAGTTTTATTATTAATCTTGCATACCAAGCATATTAGGATTTTAAGCAAATTACCATGATATTAAGACTCTCAAAATAATCTAAGTGAAGCATGAGAGATCAATAGTTTCTATAAAACAAATCCACCACCGTGCTCTAAAAGATATAAGTGAAGCACATAGAGCAAAGTTATATAACTCAAAAGATTTAAGCGAAGCACATAGAGTATTCTAACAAATTCCAAATCATGTATGGCTCTCTCAAAAGGTGTGTACAGCAAGGATGATTGTGGTAAACTAAAAAGCAAATACTCAAATCATACAAGACGCTCCAAGCAAAACACATATCATGTGGTAAATAAAAATATAGCTCCAAGTAAAGTTACCGATAGAAGTAGACGAAAGAGGGGATGCCTTCCGGGGCATCCCCAAGCTTTGGCTTTTAGGTGTCCTTAGATTATCTTGGGGTGCCATGGGCATCTCCAAGATTAGCTCTTGCCACTCCTTGTTCCATAATCCATCAAATCTTTTACCCAAATCTTGAAGACTTCACAACACAAAACTTAAAGTAGAAAATCTCGTGAGCTCCGTTAGCGAAAGAAAAAAAACACCACTTCAACGTACTGTAATGAACTCATTATTTATTTATATTGGTGTTAAACCCACTCTATTACAACTTCTCTATGGTTTATAAACTATTTTACTAGCCATAGATTCATCAAAATAAGCAAACAACACACGGAAAACAGAATCTGTCAAAAATAGAACAGTCTGTAGTAGTCTGCAGCTAAGCAAGTTCTGGAACCCCAAAAATTCTAAAATAAATTTTTGGACGTGAGGAATTTATCTATTAATCATCTTCAAAAATAATTAACTAAATATAACTCTCCAATAAAAAATGGCAGCAATTCTCGTGAGCGCTAAAGTTTCTGTTTTTTACAGCAAGATCGCAAAGACTTTCCCCAAGTCTTCCCAAAGGTTCTACTTGGCACAAACATTAATTAAAAAATAAAACCACATCTAAACAGAGGTTAGATGAATTATTTATTACTAAACAGGAGAAAAAAGCAAAGAACAAAAATAAAATTGGGTTGCCTCCCAACAAGCGCTAACGTTTAACGCCCCTAGCTAGGCATGATGATTTCAATGATGCTCACATAAAAGATAAGAATTGAAACATAAAAAGAGCATCATGAAGAAAATGACTAGCACATTTAAGTCTAGCCCACTTCCTATCCATAGGGATTTTGTGAGCAAACAACTTGTGGGAACAATAATCAACTAGCATAGGAATGCAAAACAAGCATAACTTCAAAACTTTAAGCACATAGAGCGGGAACTTGATATTATTGCAATTCCTACAAGCATATGTTCCTCCCTCACAATAATTTTCAGTAGCATCATGAATGAATTCAACAATATAACCAGCACCTAAAGCATTCTTTTCATAATCTACTTGCATAGAAATTTTACTACTCTCCGCATAAGCAAAATTCTTCTCTTTCAGAATAGTGGGAGTATCATGAGAGACTCGAATACTATAAATTGTTTCCACATTAAAAGAGTAATGTTCAGAAAAGGGGTAATCATAATCATGACAAGTTTTATAAATATAATCATCACTAATTTTTATAGCATACGTGTCATCACAATAATCATCATAAGTAGCAACTTTGTTCTCATCATAATCGATTGAAACCTCTTCCAAGATAGTGGAATCATCACTAAATAAAGTCATGACCTCTCCAAATCCACTTTCATAATTATCATAAGTAGGAGGCATGCTATCATCATTATAAATTTGCATATCAAAACTTGGGAGACTAAAAATATCATCTTCATTAGACGTAGCATCCCCAAGCTTGGGACAAACATTAATTGCAGCAAATATATTCTCAAAAACATCATCTTCATCAAACTTAGCATCCCCAAGCTTGGGCATTTTCATATCATAGTATGGATAGCACCAATAGTATAGCAATTATCATCATCACAATGAGTAATAGGAGCAACATTATTTGGGAGAGATACCTTTCTACCTTTGCTTCTCCGTTTTTTCTTTTTATTCTTCACATCATGTGTGGGTTTAATCTTCTTTTTGGAGCTCCTTATTAATGAGATTGGTTGAATAGAAGGCTCCTCCTCATTACCTGATATATCATAAGAAATAATAGGAGGATATTGGGAAGTCTCTTCCCTTTCATTAGTATTCTCTTCATCCTATATTTGTTTTCTTTTCTTTATGTAATTGGCAATATAAGGGTTTTCAATGCAATTCACCGCACAATACATATAAATTTCCTCTAGATCAACTTCAAGAAATTTATCGAGATTAAATTTTGGAATACCCAGAGTTATATGTTTCATTTATTCATAACCCAAAAGAATACTAAGCTCTTTATGATGCTCAAGGGTAATCAAGTTATCACAATTTTTGGACACGACTTGATCATGAAACAAATAGCATTGGAGCTTTAAATGACCATGTTCATTGCAAAGTTCACAAGGATGGCGATAAATATTGAATCTTTCAGCACAAACATCTAGCCTTTCTTACAACAATTTAGTTTCTAAATTCTTATGCCTCTTGCAATATCTATCTTCCCTATTTGGTGTGTACTTGCAAACCCAATGCACTCCACAAAAATTGACATGTTTATAGGAGACATTTTCATCATAACTAGTGCAATCATCATTAGTACTATGGATATTCAAGGAGTTCATACTAACAACATTGCAATCATACTCATCATTCAAAGATTTAGTGCCAAACATTTTAATGCATTCTTCTCCTAACACTTTAGCACAATTTTCCTTTCCATCATACTCATGAAAGATATTAAAAAGATGAAGCGTATGAGGCAAACTCAATTCCATATTTTTTGTAGTTTTCTTTTATAAACTAAACTAGTGATAAAACAAGAAACAAAAAGATTCAATTGCAATATCTAAAGATATACCTTCAAGTGCTAACCTCCCCGGCAACGGCGCCAGAAAAGAGCTTGATGTCTACTACACAACCTTCTTCTTGTAGACGTTGTTGGGCCTCCAAGTGCAGAGGTTTGTAGGACAGTAGCAAATTTCCCTCAAGTGGATGACCTAAGGTTTATCAATCTGTAGGAGGCGTAGGATGAAGATGGTCTCTCTCAAGCAACCCTGCAACCAAATAACAAAGAGTCTCTTGTGTCCCCAACACACCCAATACAATGGTAAATTGTATAGGTGCACTAGTTCGGCGAAGAGATGGTGATACAAGTGCAATATGGATAGTAGATAATGGTTTTTGTAATCCGAAAATATAAAAATAACAAGGTAACTAATGATAAAAGTGAGCGTAAACGGTATCGCAATGCTAGGAAACAAGGCCTAGGGTTCATACTTTCACTAGTGCAAGTCCTCTCAACAATAATAACATAATTGGATCACATAACTATCCCTCAACATGCAACAAAGAGTCACTCCAAAGTCACTAATAGTGGAGAACAAACGAAGAGATTATGGTAGGGTACGAAACCACCTCAAAGTTATCCTTTCTGATCGATCTATTCAAGAGTCCGTAGTAAAATAACACGAAGCCATTCTTTCAGTTCAATCCATCATAGAGTTCGCACTAGAATAACACCTTCAGACACAAATCAACCAAAACCCTAATGTCACATAGATACTCCAGTGTCACCTCAAGTATCCGTGGGTATGATTATACGATATGCATCACACAATCTCAGATTCATCTATTCAACCAACACAAAGAACTTCAAAGAGTGCCCCAAAGATTCTACCGGAGAGTCAAGACGAAAATGTTTGCCAACCCCTATGCATAGGTTCATGGGCGGAACCCGCAAGTTGATCACCAAAACATACATCAAGTGGACCAATAGAATACCCCATTGTCACCACGGGTATCCCATGCAAGACATACATCAAGTGTTCTCAAATACTTAAAGACTCAATCCGATAAGATAACTTCAAAGGGAAAACTCAATCCATTACAAGAGAGTAGAGGGGGAGAAACATCATAAGAACCAACTATAATAGCAAAGCTCGTGATACATCAAGATCGTACCACCTCAAAAACACGAGAGAGAGATCAAACACATAGCTACTGGTATGGAGAGCACCGGGATGATGAAGATGGCCACCAGAGAGGGATCCCCGCTCCGGCAGGGTGTCGGAACGGGTCTAGATTGGTTTTCGGTGGTTACGGAGGCTTCTGGCGGCGGAACTCCAGATCTATTGTGCTCCCCGATGTTTTTAGGGTATATGTGTATTTATGGGAAGAAGAAGTACGTCGGTGGACCTCCGGGCTGTCCACGAGGCAGGGGGCGCGCCCAGGGGGGTGGGCGCGCCCCCCACGCTCGTGGGCAGCCCGGGACTCTCCTGGTCCATCTCTGATACTCCGTGGGCTTCTTCTGGTCCAAAAATAAGTTCTGTGAAGTTTCAGGTCAATTGGACTCCGTTTGATTTTCCCTTTCTGCGATACTCTAAAGCAAGGAAAAAACAGAAACTGGCACTTGGCTCTAGGTTAATAGGTTAGTCCCAAAAATCATATAAAATAGCATATAAATGCATATAAAACATCCAAGGTTGATAATATAATAGCATGGAACAATAAAGAATTATAGATACGTTGGAGACGTATCAAGCATCCGCAACTACTAAAGATCATTAAGGTAAAACCCAACCATAGCATTAAAGCATCAAGTCCTCTTTATTCCCATATGCAACAACCCCCTTACTCGGGTTTGTGTTTCAGTCACTCACCAACCCACTATAAGCAAATCATGAACATATTGCAACACACTACAACATGAATCCCTCACGCTTGCGCGGCACGGAGGGCACCATAGGACAGCACCAAAGTAAAACATACAACTCATACCAATCTAGATCATCAATCAACCCAAAGACAAAGGATATCTACTCAAAAAATCATAGGATGGCAACACATAATTGGATCATAATATGTGGCATAAAGCACCATGTTCAAGTAGGGACTACAGCGGGGTGCGGGAGAGTGGACCGCGTAAAAGAGATGATGATGGTGATGTTGATGAAGACAATCACCGCGGCGATGATTCCACTCCCGATGGCACTCCGATGCCACCGAGAGAGAGGAGGAGAGGTTCTCCCCTTGCGCTTCCTCCTCCATGGCCTCCCCCCTGGTTGGGGAGAGGTTCTCCCTCTGGTCCTTGGCCTTCATGACGATGATGGCCCCTCCGGGATCCTCCTCCATGCCCTCCGGTGATGATGGCCCCCTCCGGCAAGGTGCCAGAGAGGGCCTAGATTGGTTTTCGGTGGCTACGGAGGCTTCTGGCGGTGGAACTCCTGATCTTGGTTTCTTTCTAGAAATTTTGGGTTATATAACAGGTGTTGGAGTCGGGAAGGCAGGGGGGTCTCCGGGCTGTCCACGAGGCAGGAGGGTGCGCCCCCCACCCTCGTGGGCAGCCCGAGAATCTTCTGGCTCAGTTCTTTTACTTCCTGGCCTTCTTCTGGTCCAAAAATAAGCTCCATCAAATTTCAGGTCAATTGGACTCGTTTGGTTTTCCTTTTCTGCGATACTCAAAAACAACGAAAAACAGAAACTGGCACTGGGCTCTAGGTTAATAGGTTAGTCCCAAAAATCATATAAATAACATATAAAACTTCATAGATGGCTAATATAATAGCATGAATACTTCATAAATTATAGATATGTTGGAGACGTATCAGTTTTTTGAGAACCAAGGTATCAATCCAGTAGGAGACTACACGCAAGTCCCTCGTACCTACACAAAAAAATAAGAACCTCGCAACCAACGCGATAAAGGGGTTGTCAATCCCTTCACGGTCACTTACGAGAGTGAGATCTGATAGAGATAATAAGATAAATATTTTTGGTATTTTTATGATATAGATTGAAAGTAAAGATTGCAAAATAGATTGGAAACTTATATGATAAAAGATAGACCCGGGGACCATAGATTTCACTAGTGGCTTCTCTCAAGATAGCATAAGTATTGCGGTGGGTGAACAAATTACTGTCGAGCAATTGATAGAAAAGTATATAATTATGAGAATATCTAGGCATGATCATGTATGTAGGCATCACGTCCGCGACAAGTAGACCGAAACGATTCTGCATCTACTACTATTAGTCCACACATCGACCGCTATCCAGCATGCATCTAGAGTATTAAGTTCATAAGAACAGAGTAACGCATTAGGCAAGATGACATGATGTAGAGGGATAAAATCAAGCAATATGATATAAACCCCATATTTTTATCCTCGATGGCAACAATACAATACGTGCCTTGCTGCCCCTACTATCACTGGGAAAGGACACCGCAAGATTGAACCCAAAGCTAAGCACTTATCCCATTGCAAGAAAGATCAATCTAGTAGGCCAAATCAAATTGATAATTCAAAGAGACTTGCAAATATAACCAATCATACATAAAAGATTTCAGAGAAGAATCAAATGTTGTTCATAGATAAACTTGATCATAAACCCACAATTCATCGGATCTCGACAAACACACCGCAAAAAGAGTTACATCGAATAGATCTCCAAGAAGATCGAGGAGATCATTGTATTAAGATCCAAAGAGAGAGAGGAAGCCGTCTAGCTAATAACTATGGACCCGAAGGTCTATGGTAAACTACTCACACATCATCGAAGAGGCTATGGTGTTGATGTAGAAGCCCTCCGTGATTGATTCCCCCCTCCGGCGGAGCTCCGGAAAAGGCCCCAAGATGGGATCTCTTGGGTACAGAAGGTTGCGGTGATGGAAATAGGGTTTCGTGGTGCTCCTGTATGTTTTTGGGGTATATGGATATATATAGGAGGAAGAAGTAGGTCGGTGGAGCTACGAGGGCCCCACGAGGGTGGGGTGCGCCCAGGGGGGCAGGCGCGCCTCCCTACCTCATGGCCACCTCGTTTCTTTCTTGAAGTCTACTCCAAGTCCCCTGGATCACGTTTGTTCCAAAAATAACTCTCCAGGAGGTTTCATTCTGTTTGGATTCCGTTTGATATTCCTTTTCCTCGAAACACTGAAATAGGCAAAAAACAACAATTTGCACTGGGCCTTGGGTTAGTAGGTTAGTCCCAAAAATAATATAAAAGTGTATAATAAAGCCCATTAAACATCCAAAACAGATAATATAATAGCATGGAATGATCAAAAATTAAAGATACGTTGGAGACATATCAGATTACCGTATCACTCTAGTGCGGGGCGTGCTCTGATTGACCTACGAGGTTCGGTAGTAACTTGATCTGAAGTTTCATGATCATTATCATTAGCTTCCTCTCTAGTTGGTGTAGGCATCACTAGAACTGATTTTTGTGATGAGATACTTTCCAATTCGAGAGAAGGTACAATTACCTCGTCAAGTTCTACTTTCCTCCCACTCACTTATTTCAAGAGAAACTCCTTCTCTAGAAAGGATCCATTCTTAGCAACAAAAATCTTGCCTTCGGATCTGTGATAGAAGGTGTACCCAATAGTTTCTTTTGGGTATCCTATGAAGACGCACTTCTCCGATTTGGGTTCGAGCTTATCAGTTTGAAACCTTTTCACATAAGCATCGCAACCCCAAATTTTAGTAAACGACAACTTTGGTTTCTTGCCAATCTATAGTTCATACGGTGTCATCTCAACGGATTTAGACGGTGCCCTATTTAACATGAATGCAGATGTCTCTAATGCATAACCCCAAAATGATAGTGCTAAATCGATAAGAGACATCATAGACCGCACCATATCTAATAAAGTAGGGTTACGACGTTCGGACACACCGTTACGATGTGGTGTTCCAGGTGGTGTGAGTTGTGAAACTATTCCACATTGTTTTAAATGAAGGCCAAACTCGTAACTCAAATATTCGCCTCCGCGATCAGATCATAGAAACTTTATTTTCTTGTTACGATGATTCTCCACTTTACTCTGGAATTCTTTAAACTTTTCAAATGTTTCAAACTTGTGTTTCATTAAGTAGATATACCCATATCTGCTCAAAACATCTGAGGTCAGAAAATAACGATACCTATCACGAACCTCAACACTCATCGGACCACATACATGGGTATGTATTATTTCCAATAAGTCAGTGGCTGGCTCCATTGTTCCGAAGAACGGAGTCTTAGTCATCTTTCAAATGATGCATGGTTCGCAAGCATCAAATGATTCATAATCAAGTGATTCCAAAAGTCCATCCGCATGGAGTTTCTTCATGCGCTTTACACCAATATGACCTAAACGGCAGTGCCACAAATATGTTGCACTATCATTATCAACTTTGCATCTTTTAGCACCAATATTATGAATGTGTGTATCACTAATATCAAGATTCAGTAAACCATTTACATTGGGTGTATGACATTAGAATGCTTTATTCATGTAAACAGAACAACAATTATTCTGTGACTTAAATGGATAATTGTATTGCAATAAACATGATCCAATCATATTCATGCTCAACGCAAAAACCAAATAACATTTATTTAGGTCCAACACTAATCCCGAAGGTAGAGGGAGTGTGCGATGGTGTTCGTATCAACCTTGGAATTACTTCGAACACACATCGTCACCTCGTCCTTAACTAGTCTCTGTTTATTTTGCAACTCCTGTTTAGAGTTTACTACTCTTAGCAACTGAACTAGTATCAAATACCGAGGGATTGCTATAAACACTAGTAAAGTACACATCAATAACATATATATCAAATATACCTTTGTTCACTTCGCCATCATTCTTATCCGCCATGTATCTAGGGCAGTTTCACTTCCAGTGACTATTTCCTTTGCAGTAGAAGCACTCAGTTTCAGGCTTGGGTCTGGCTTTGGGCTTCTTCATGGGAGTGGCAACTTTCTTGCCATTCTTTTGAAGTTTACCTTTCTTTCCCTTCCCCTTTTTATTGAAACTAGTGGTCTTGTTAACCATCAACACTTGATGCTATTTCTTGATTTCTAACTTTGCTGATTTCAGCATTGCGAAGAGCTTGGGAATCATTTTCGTCATCCCTTGCATATTATATTTCATCACGAAGTTCTAGTAACTTGGTGACAGTGACTAGAGAACTCTATCAATCACTATCTTATCTAGAAAATTAATTCCCACTTGATTCAAGCGATTGTAGTACCCAGACATTCTGAGTACATGCTCACTAGCTGATCTATTCTCCTCCATCTTGTAGGCAAAGTACTTGTCAGAGGTCTCATACCTCTCGACATGGGCATGAGTCTGAAATATCATTTTCAGCTTCTTGGAACATCTCATATGCTCCATGGCATTCAAAACATTTTGGAAGTCCCGGTTCTAAGCCATAAACCATGGTGCACTAAACTATCAAGTAGTCATCGTACCGAGCTTGCCGAACATTCATAATGTCTGCATCTGCTCTTGCAACAGGTTCATCACCTAGTGGTGCATCAAGGACATAATTCTTCTCTGCAACAATGAGGATAATCCTCAAATCACGGACCCAGTACGCATCATTGCTATTATCATCTTTCAAATTAGTTTTCTCTAGGAACATATCAAAAACATAGGGGAGCAACAACGTGAGCTATTTATCTACAGCATAGATATGCAAGTACCATCAGGACTAAGTTCATGATAAAAAGTTCAATTAATCATATTACTTAAGAACTCCCACTTAGATAGACATCCCTCAAGTCATCTAAATGATCATGTGATCCAAATCAACTAAACCATGTCTGATCATCACGTGTGATGGAGTAGTCTTCGATGGTGAACATCTATATGTTGATCATATCTACTATATGATTCACGTTTGACCTTTCGGTCTCTAGTGTTCCGAGGCCATGTTTGTACATGCTAGGCTCGTCAAGTTTAACCTGAGTATTCCGCATGTGCAAAACTGTGTTGCACCCGTTTTATGTGAACGTAGAGCTTATCACACCCGATCATCACGTGGTGTCTCGGCACGATGAACTGTCGCAACGGTGCATACTCAGGGAGAACACTTATACCTTGAAATTTTAGTAAGGGATCATCTTATAATGTTACCACCGTACTAAGCAAAATAAGATGCATAAAAGATAGACATCACATGCAATCATAATATGTGACATGATATGTCCATCATCATCTTGTGCCTTTGATCTCCATCTCCAAAGCACCGTTATGATCTCCATCGTAGCGTCGTGGTCGTCTCGCCAAGTATTGCTTCTACAACTATCGCTAACGCATAGTGATAATGTAGCGACCCGACCTCAAACGGTCAAGTCTCTGTGTTTCAGTGTCATCCCTGGATCAGTAATGCTGACACACACAGTACTCGAGGATTTATAACAGAGTAGCAATCACACACTTATTACATCGAATGTCTCAAAAGAGAACTTATTACAATAAATATGGCTTAAGGCCATCTAATACGATAACAGCGGAAGGCTTGGAAGATAAAGTGAGTCCATCAACTCCAACGGCATAGATGAGCTGCACGACAACGACCTAATGAACCTTACTCCTCATCTGAAAAGTCTGCAACATAATACGTTGCAGCCCGAAAACGGGGCAGCACATGGAATATGCTGGCAATGTAACACAGTAGAGCAGAAACAGAATAATGCTATCACTACATGCATATTTGGCTGGTGGAAAGCTCTATGGTTATAGTTTTGCGAAAAGCCAATTTTTTCCTACAACAAAGGAATAGATTTTATTTAACTATCATGGTAGTTGAAACAACATTGAGAAGGTTCCTCCAACTCAATCCCAATTAAAAGTAATTATCAACCCAACAATATTAATTTAGAGTGATGAGATACATAAGATAATCCAAGTACTAGATACTCAAGATTTGTCCATAACCGGGGACACGGCTAACCATGATTAGTTTATACACTCTGCAGAGGTTTGCGCACTTTTCCCCACAAGACCCGATCTCCTCCGTTGGATTTCTCGCACTGCCGGGTGTTTGAGAAACGGATGACCGAGACACAGTCTTTCAGAAGCATTAACTCCTTACTCTGGGCAGACCATACCAACCTACATCCCTCTACCTGCTGATCCACCTCTTCAAGAGCTTCACGCAACTTACTCAACTATGCTAGAGCCCATAATATCTTGTGGCTGCACACGGAAGTTTCTAGCATGAAATATCTCAATTCCCTTTGAGCCTGGGTGGCGGACCTTAGGATTATCACACGGGTACTCCGAGATATCCTAGGACAACACTGGATTCTCCAGGTGCCCAACAAACAATCCACCCAGATGTGTATTTAAGTTGCCACCTTAAGTTGAACCGTTAATTAATAATCTCACATCTGTCATGGATTCACTCGCCCAAACCACGTCTATGAGCATAGCATAGCAATATAAGCAGTACATAGAAGTAACTCCCAAGGGTTTGATAAAAACTGGGCAATAGGTTCTACCTCATCAACTGCTTCCCATCCCACATGTTAAACACATCCTAATCATGCAATGTTTGAGGATTGGAGCTAATGCATAAGAACTGGGTATGAAAATAGTATGATCAAAGTGTTACTTGCCTTGCTGATGATCCACAAAACCTAGAGACTCGTAGTAGCACGCTTCACTCCGGGTGTTCTATCACAAACAAACAATACCATGCATAAGCAATCAAGCAAAGAAGCACGGGTAAAACTCAAATAAGAAGATCTAACCAGAAAGTTCAACTTAAGAACTCCGGTTTGCAAAAAGAATCAAATCAAACGGAGCAACGAAACTCAAACTGCGAAAGAAACAAGATCCGATTACTAATCTGGACCTAAGTCAAAATTTACAGTACCAAAATCTTGTTCAAGTTGGTTAAACAGAGAGAGGGTTTCGAGACGAAGATCTAGGCGCTTGAATCGCCTGATTCCAATAAACGAGTGAAAAGATAAACTAAAATGAAAATCGGATCAGAAATCGCGATCGAAAATAATCGCGGAAAATCCAAGAAAAAGAAAAACTGACGAACAGGCTAACGAGCGAACGTTCACTGTCTGCGGCTAATGAGTGAACACCGTTCGTTAAAACGAACATACGGACGAACGTCCGCTAAATAAACTAAACCGAAAAAAAATAAAACCGATCTATTCAAAAAAACCTAGGATTTTCTAGAAAAACCTGGATCGGTTTTTCTCTCAAAACCGGCGGCGGCGAGGCGACTACCTTGGTGGGGCTCCAGCGAGGTCCGACGG
>NC_041390.1:141749390-141769946 GCF_002162155.2 Triticum dicoccoides
CGCTATAAAAGAAGGGGGATTGCTTGGGGGAGGGGCAAGGCGGCGCAGGAGAGTCCCGGCCGGACTCGGCTTCGGGCGGCGGCGGCCTCCCGGACTCCTGGAGGGAGACGAGGCGCGGGGAGGTGGGCTGGCTCGGCTGGGCTCCGGCCCAGTGGGGCGCTGGAGATTTTTTTTAAATAATTTTGCCGAAACTTAAATAAATCTTATAAAATAAAATAAAAAGCTAAAAATGCCAAAACAATTTTTCACCGTCTAAATAAAATATTTAGAACAAGATGAACATTTTCTTGGCCCTAAAATGCAAATTTTAAAAACATGCAATTTTTCCAATTCAAATAAAATAGCAATAAACTCAGAATAAAAACAGAATATTTGATTTTAATATTTTTCCTCCAATATTTCATTTATTTTGGAGAAGTCATATTATCCCCTCTCATATATTTTCATATGAAATATTTTTGGAGAGAAAAATAATTAAAATCAAAAATCCTCGTTCCAATATTTGATAAAACTCAAATATGAAAACAGGGAAATCCCCAACTCTCTCCGAAGGTCCTTGAGTTGCTTAGGATTTCGAGCATCTCGAAATGAAATGCAGCAAAAAAATATATACATGAATGATCTATGTATAACATTCCAAATTGGAAATTTGGGATGTTACAGATAAAGTAAAGCAATTACATGGCGTTTGCATTTCATACAATAAAGCGACAACCATAAGGCTCCTGCTAGTTGCCGATAACTTTTACAAAACATGATAATCTCATACAATAACGTATATATCATCATGTCTTGACCATATCACATCACAACATGCCCTGCAGAAACAAGTTAGACGTCCTCTACTTTGTTGTTCCGAGTTTTACGTGGCTGCTACAGGCTTTTAGTAAGAACCGTTCTTACCTACGCATCAAAACCACAACGGTGATTTATCAAGTTTGCCGTTTTAACCTTAACCAAGGACTAGCCATAGGTAAATTTGATTCAACTAAAGTTGGAGAAACAGACATCGGCCAGCCACTAATACGTCTCCAACGTATCTATAATTTATGAAGTATTCATGCTATTATATTATCAACCTTGGATGTTTTATATGCATTTATATGCTATTTTATATGATTTTTGGGACTAACCTATTAACCTAGTGCTCAGTGACAGTTTCTATTTTTTCCTTGTTTTTGAGTTTTATAGAAAAGGAATATCAAACGGAGTCCAATTGATGTGCCATTTTTTGACGATTTTTTATGGACCAAAAGAAGACCCTGGAGTAAAAGAGTTGGGCCAGGAGAGTCCCGGGACGTCCACGAGTGTGGGGGCACGCCCACCCCCCTAAGCGCGTGGGCCTGCCTCGTGGACGCCTTGGGCACCTCCTTGACGTGAGACCGATGCCAAAAATTCCTATAAATACAGAAACCTCGGAAAATTAACCTAGATCAGGAGTTCCGCCGCCAGAAGCCTCCGTAGCCACCGAAAACTAATCTAGACCCTCTCTGGCACCCTGCCGGAGGGGGCCATCATCACCGGAGGGCATCGAGGAGGATCCCGGAGGGGCCATTATCATCATGAAGGCCAAGGACCAGAGGGAGAACCTCTCCCTATCCAAGGGGGAGGCCATGGAGGAGGAAGCACAAGGGAGAGAACCTCTCCTCCTCTCTCTCGGTGGCATCGGAGTGCCATCGGGAGGGGAATCATCGCCATGGTGATCATCTTCATCAACATCACCATCATCATCACCATCACCATCTCTTTTACGCGGTCCACTCTCCCACACCCCACTGTAATCCCTACTTGAACATGGTGCTTTATGCCACACATTATGATCCAATGATATGTTGCCATCCTATGATGTTTTGAGTAGATATCCTTTGTCTTTGGGTTGATTGATGATCTAGATTGGTATGAGTTGGATGTTTTACTTTGGTGCTGTCCTATGGTGCCCTCCGTGTCGCACAAGCGTGAGGGATTCCCGCTGTAGGGTGTTGCAATACGTTCATGATTCGCTTATAGTGGGTTGGTGAGTGACTGAAACACAAACCCGAGTAAGGGGGTTGTTGCGTTTGATGCTTTAATGCTATGGTTGGGTTTTACCTTAATGATCTTTAGTAGTTGCAGATGCTTGCTAGAGTTTCAATCATAAGTGCAAATGATCCAAGTAGATAAAGTATGTTAGCTTATGTCTCTCCCTCATATGAAACTACCGGTCTTGTTAACAATTGCCTAGGACAATTCCGCACACCGATCCACCATTATTCCACACTCGCTATTTATAATATTTAGTAATATATTCTAACTTTATGATAACAGCACCTACTTTCATATTTTAGCTCTCCGCTATCATACAAAGTTATCCACTTCATACCCACAACATAGTTTTATTCCTCGTTTCTAGTTGGAAGCAAACGTTCGGTGTACGTAGAGTCGTATCAGTGGCAGATAGGGCTTGAGAGAATATTGATCTTACCTTTAGCTCCTTTTGGGTTCGACACTCCATACTTATCACTTCCACCTTTGGAAATTACTATGATGATTCCCTGCACTTGGGGATTATCAAGCTCTTTTCTGGCGCCATTGCCGGGGAGCAATAGCGTGGGGTTGATATTCTCGTGTATGCTTGTTTGCTTTCTTCACTAAGTAGATTTTGTTTTTCCTTTTTGTTTCTGTTTAGTTGTGGGTGAAACATACAATTTTTTAAAAAAGAATGAAAATACCAAAAAAAATTACTTGCCTCTCTTGCCTAAAAAGTTTTCCAAAAGGAGAAGTGATTAGAAAGTTATGCATTGAAGAAGTGAGGGTCGACCTTGAGCACTTGTGTTCATGCTCATGGAAACAATGTAGAATTTTTCATGGAAGTTTCTCTGTAAATAATTATCCCCTTATATATATCCATTGTATTATAAAAATAATGTGCCAAGCTTTGGTTTTAGGATGATTAGATTGCTTGTTTACTATGTTGAGAACAAAAACTTTGGTTGTAGCGCGTGATTTTACGTTTTTTACTGGAAAGTAAAATGGGTCTGAAACTTTTTGCACATTACTTCTGTATAAATTTTTAAAATTTTCAAATTTATTTCATAATTTTTGGAGTTAGAGAAGTTTACTAAACCTTCAGATTTCTACAGACTGTCCTGTTTTAGACAGATTCTGTTTTTCGTGTGTTGTTTGCTTATTTTGATGAATCTATCGGTAGTATCGGGGGGTATGAACCATGGTGAGGTTGGAATACAGTAGATATAGTTCTAATATGAAATTGGAATGAGTTTTCAACAGTACCTAAAGGTAGTGATTTTCTTTATTATACTAACGGATCTCACAAAGTTTTTGTTAAAGTTTTTTGTGGATGAAGTGTTCGATGAACGAGGAGTTACCGATGTGAGAAGAATAAAGAGAGGCAAGATCTCAAGCTTGGGGATGACCAAGGCACCACAAGTAAATATTCTAAGGATACTCAAGCATCTAAGCTTGGGGATGCCCCGGTTGGCATCCCATCTTTCTTCTTCAACAATTATCGGTATACCTAGGTTTTTGTTTCGTTCACATGATTTGTGTTCTTTGTGTTTTTGTTCTTCCTTTATGAACCATGCTAGTATTAGATAGACCTTAATTGATTTATAGAATGCTTCATGTGCTTCACTTATATCTTTTAAGTATGATCTTATAGAATTGCTCTGTGTGCTTCACTCATACATTTTGAGCTTGGACATTGGTTAGTTTATATTAATTGTAGAATGCTCCATGAACTTCACTTATATCTTCTAGAGTATGAATAATACTATCATCTAAAGTAGGTTTGGAAGAGTGTCAACTTTAGGAACTAGTGATCCTGCCATTCCGAATGAGGAGAATTTTGCTTATGTGGAGAGTAGTAAAATTTCTATGCTCATAGATCATGAAAAGAATGCTTTATGTGATGGTAATATTGTTGAACTCATTCATGATGCTACTAAAAATTATTATGAGGGAGGAATACATGCTTGTAGGAGTGCAATAATATCAACTTTTCCTCTCTATGTGCTTAAAGTTTTGAAGTTATACTTATTTTGCCTTCCTATGCTAGTTGATTCTTGTTCCCATAAATTGTGTGCTCACAAAATCCCTAGGCATAGGAAGTGGGTTAGGTTTAAATGTGCTAGTCATATTCTTCATGACGCTCTCTTTATCTTCAAGTCTTATCTTTCATGTGATCATCATTGAAATCATCATGCCTAGCTAAAAGGCAGTAAAGAAAAGCGCTTGTTGGGAGACAACCCAATATTTACCGTTACTATTTTTGTGTCTTTAAATGATTAAGCTACTATAGTAATCATGTTTTATAGCTTTTGTCTTAATAAAGTGCCAAGTAAGACCTTTGGGAAGACTTGGGTGGAAGTTAATGTGATCTTGCTGTAAAAAACAGAAACTTTGCGCTCACGAGATTAGCTGCCATTTTTTTTACAGAAGAGTGCTTTGTTGCTGATTATTTTTGCAGAAGATTAATAGAAAAATTCCTCACTTCCACCAATTTATTTCACAATTTTTTGAGTAGCAGAAGTATGGTTAGTGTTCAGATCATTACAGACTGTTCTGTTTCTGACAGATTCTGTTTTCATTGCATAGTTTGCTTGTTTTCTAGTTCCTATGACTTATATTCCTCAATATAAATTGTAGAAATGATATGGTAAAGTAGGAATTGTATGAGAACAATTATGATCTTTGTATTTGACAGTACCAAGGTGAATGATTTACTCTTTATCATACTAACCTATCTCACGAAGTTCCGTTAAGTTTTGTGTGATTGAAGTTTTCAAGCTTTGCGTGAGATATCGATATGAGGAGAATAAGGAGTGGGAAGACCCTAAGCTTGGGGATTCCCAAGGCACCCCAAGGTAATATTCAAGGAAGAATCAAGTGCCTATGCTTGGGGATGCCCCGGAAGGCATCCCCTCTTTCGTCTTCAAAACTATCGGTATACCTTACTCGAAGCTATATTTTTATTCGTCACATGATATGTGTTTTGCTTGGAGCGTATTTTCAATTTTACTTGCTGTTTGAATAAAATCGTTGGATCTGAAATATTAAATGAAAAGGAATCATCCCATGGCTAGTTAATTATTTGACTACCCAGTGTCCTTCACTATTATCTTTTGGAGTAGTTTGTCATTTACTCACGTGCTTCACATATATCCTATGAGTAAATGGTTGAGTAATTGAATATCATAAATCTGAATTTATATATGTTTCATATGCTTATACCATGGGGATTAATGACTTCACATAAAATAAGTATAGGTAGTGAACTTTTTGAAAGTTAGCAAACGTAGAATCGGTCACTTGAACAATTCATGAAAGAATATTGAAGGAAGAGAGATTTCACATATAAATATACTATCTTGGACATCTTTTGTAATTATGAGCACTCATTAAAATATGACATGCTAAAAGGTTTTACTTTGGTGTTGTCCTATGGTGCCCTCCGTGTTGCACAAGCGTGAGGGACTCTCGATGTAGGGTGTTGCAATACGTTCATGATTCGCTTATAGTGGGTTGGTGAGTGACTGAAACACAAACCCGAGTAAGGGGGTTGTTGCGTGTGGGAAGAAAGAGGACTTGATGCTTTAATGCTATCGTTGGGTTTTACCTTAATGATCGTTAGTAGTTGCAGATGCTTGCTGGAGTTCCAATCATAAGTGCATATGATCCAAGTAGAGAAAGTATGTTAGCTTATGCCTCTCCCTCATATGAAACTACAATAGTGATTACCGGTCTTGTTAACAATTGCCTAGGACAATTCCGCACACCGATCCACCATTATTCCACACTTGCTATTTATAATATTTAGTAATATATTCTAACTTTATGATAATAGCACCTACTTTCATATTTTAGCTCTCCGATATCATACAAAGTTATCCACTTCATACCCACAACGTAGTTTTATTCCTCATTTCTTATTGGAAGCAAATGGGTCTACGTAGAGTCGTATCAGTGGCAGATAGGGCTTGAGAGAATATTGATCTTACCTTTAGATCCTTGTGGGTTCGACACTCCATATTATCACTTCCACCTTTGGAAATTGCTATGATGATTCCCTGCACTTGGGGATTATCAGCCACCTTTATGCAAAACTAGTTGCATGTCTGTCGATGGAACCGGTCTCATGAACGTGGTCATGTAAGGTTGGTCCGGGCCGCTTCATCCAACAATACCGCTGAATCAAAATAAGACATTGGTGGTAAGCAGTATGACGATCACCGCCCACAACTCTTTGTGTTCTACTCGTGCATATCATCTACGCAATAGACCTGGCTTGGATGCCACTGTTGGGAAACATATCATGCAATTTCAAAAAAAAAATCCTACGCTCACGCAAGATCTATCTAGGAGATGCATAGCAAATGAGAGGGGGAGAGTGTGTCCACGTACCCTCATATACCGAAAGCGGAAGCATTTGACAACGCGGTTGATGTAGTCGAACTTGTTCTTGTTCCGACTGATCAAGCACTGAACGTATGACACCTTCGAGTTCTGCACACATTCAGCTCGATGACGTCCCTCGAACTCTTGATCCAGCAGAGTGTCGAGGGAGAGTCTCATCAGCACGATGGTGTGGTGACGGTGATGGTGAAGTGATCTGCGCAGGGCTTCGCCTAAGCACTACGATAATATGACTGGAGGCGTAAACTATGGAGGGGGCACCGCACGCAACTAACAATCGTTGTTATGTGTTCTAGTGGTGCGCCCCCATATATATAGGTTGGAAGGGAGGAGAGGCAGCCAAGGGGGGCCCCAATTTGGAGGAACCCTACTTGGGCGCCTCCCAATTCGGCCTCCCCCTTCCATATCCATCCGGAGGGGAAGGGAAGGAGGAGGGAGGATGGAAGGAAGAGGGAGGCCGAATCCCTCCCCTTCCTTTCTCCCTTATCCTCTTTCCTTCCCCCTTATTTCGGCCTACATGGGGCGCACCAGCCCCTTAGGGGTTGGTCTGTCCCCCTCTTGGCCCATTAAGGCCCATGTAGTTGCCGCGGGGATGCCCGGAACCCCTTCCGGTGACCCGATATGCACCCGGTACCCCCGGAACAATTCCGGTGTCCGAATTGTTGGAAATATGAGAGGCAATAATAAAATGGTTATTATTATATTTCCTTGTTCATGATAATTGTCTATTGTTCATGCTATAATTGTATTAACCGGAAACCGTAATACATGTGTGAATACATAGACCACAACATGTCCCTAGTAAGACTCTAGTTGACTAGCTCGTTGATCAATAGATGGTTTTGGTTTCCTAACCATGGACATTGGATGTCGTTGATAACGGGATCACATCATTAGGAGAATGATGTGATGGACAAGACCCAATCCTAAGCATAGCACAAGATCGTGTAGTTCGTTCGCTAGAGCTTTTCTAATGTCAAGTATCATTTCCTCAGACCATAAGATTGTGCAACTCCCGGATACCGTAGGAATGCTTTGGGTGTACCAAACGTCACAACGTAACTGGGTGGCTATAAAGATGCACTATAGGTATCTCCGAAAGTGTCTGTTGAGTTGGCATGAATCGAGATTGGGATTTGTCACTCCGTATGAAGGAGAGGTATCTCTGGGCCCAGTCGGTAATGCATCATCATAATGAACTCAATGTGACTAAGGAGTTGGTCACAGGATCATGCGTTACGGAACGAGTAAAGAGACTTGCCGGTAACGAGATTGAACGAGGTATGGGGATACCACGATCGAATCTCGGGCAAGTAACATACCGATGGACAAAGGGAATTGTATACAAGATTGATTGAATCCCCGACATCGTGGTTCATCCGATGAGATCATCGTGGAACATGTGGGAGCCAATATGGGTATCTAGATCTCGCTATTGGTTATTGGCCTGAGAGGTGTCTCGGTCATGTCTGCATGGTTCCCGAACCCGTAGGGTCTACACACTTAAGGTTCGGTGACGCTAGAGTTGTTATGGGAAATAGTATGTGGTTACCGAAGGTTGTTCGGAGTCCTGGATGAGATCCTGGACGTGACGAGGAGTTCCGGAATGGTCCGGAGGTAAAGATTGATATATTGGACGAAGGGTATTGGAGTTTGGAAGTGTTCCGGAGGTACCAGGCTATGGCCAGCATGACCGAAAGGTGTTTCATGGGCCCCGGCAAGTGTTGCAGGCGCCTCCCGAGGGCAGCCACACCCTTTCCCTGGCGCAGCCCTTCCCCTCTCCAACTCGTCCTCCTCTTCCGTAGTGCTTGGCGAAGCCCTGCCGGAGAACCACGAGCTCCTCCATCACCACGCCGTCGTGCTGCTAGAGTTCTCCCTCAACTTCTCCTCTCCCCTTGCTAGACCAAGAAGGAGGAGACGTCCCTGGGCTGTACGTGTGTTGAACGCGGGGGCACCGTCCGTTCGCTGCTAGATCGGATCTTCCATGATTTGAATCGCCGCGAGTACGACTCCATCAACCGCGTTCTTGTAACGCTTCCGCTTAGCGATCTTCAAGGGTATGAAGATGCACTCCCTCTCTCTCTTGTTGCTAGCATCTCCTATATTGATCTTGGTGACACGTAGGAATTTTTTTGAATAATTACTACGATCCCCAACAGTGGTATCACAGCTAGATCTATGCGTAGATTCTATGCACGAGTAGAACACAAGTAGTTGTGGGCGATGATTTGTTCAATTTGCTTACCGTTACTAGTCTTATCTTGATTCAGCAGCATTGTGGGATGAAGCGGCCCGGAACGACCTTACACGTACGCTTACTGAGACTGGTTCCACCGACAGACATGCACTTGATGCATAAGGTGGCTAGCGGGTGTCTATCTCTCCCACTTTAGTCGGATCGGATTCGATGAAGAGGGTCCTTATGAAGGGTAAATAGCAATTGTCATATCACCGTTGTGGCTTTTGTGTAGGTAAGAAACGTTCTTGCTAGAAACCCATAGCAGCCACGTAAAACATGTGATAACCCACAAGTATAGGGGATCGCAACAATTTTTGAGGGTAGAGTATTCAACCCAAATTTATTGATTCAACACAAGGGGGGCCAAAGAATATTCTCAAGTATTAGCAGCTGAGTTGTCAATTCAACCACACCTGGGAACTTAATATCTGCAGCAAAGTGTTTAGTAGCAAAGTAATATGATAGTAATGGTAACGGCAGTAAAAGGTAACGATAGCAAAAGTAATATTTTTGGTGTTTTATAGTGATGATAACAATAGCAACGGAAAATTAAATAAGCGAAGAATAATATATGGAAAGCTCATAGGCAATGGATCGGGGATGGAGAATTATGCCGGATGTGGTTCATCATGTAACAGTCATAACCTAGGGTGACACAGAACTAGCTCCAGTTCATCAATGTAATGTAGGCATGTATTCCGAATATAGTCATACGTGCTTGTGGAAAAGAACTTGCATGACATCTTTTGTCCTACCCTCCCGTGGCAGCGGGGTCCTATTGGAAACTAAGGTATATTAAGGCCTCCTTTTAATAGAGTACGAGACCAAAGCATTAACACATAGTGAATACATGAACTCCTCAAACTACGGTCATCACCGGTAAGTATCCTGATTATTGTCATTTCGGGGTTAATGGATCATAACACATAATAGGTGACTATAGACTTGCAAGATAGGATCAAGAACTCTCATATATTAATGAAAACATAATAGGTTCAGATCTGAAATCATGGCACTCGGGCCCTAGTGACAAGCATTAAGCATAGCAAAGTCATCGCAACATCAATCTCAGAACATAGTGGATACTAGGGATCAAACCCTAACAAAACTAACTCGATTACATGATAAATCTCATCCAACCCATCACCGTCCAGCAAGCCTACGATGGAATTACTCATGCACGGCGATGAGCATCCTGAAATTGGTGATGGAGGATGGTTGATGATGACGATGGCGACGGATTCCCATCTCCGGAGCCCCGAACGGACTCCAGATCAGCCTTCCCGAGAGAGTTTAGGGCTTGGCGGCAGCTCCGTATCGTAAAACATGATAAATCCTTCTCCCTTGTTTTTTCTCCCCGAAAGTGAATATATGGAGTCAGGGTTGAGGTCGGTGGAGCGTCAGGGGGCCCACGAGACAGGGGGCGCACCCAGGGGGTAGGGCGCGCCCCCCACCCTTGTGGATAGGTGGAGGCCCCCCTGACGTGGATCTTCCTACCAATATTTTTTATACATTCCAAAATTATTCTCCGTTGATTTTCAGGTCATTCGAGAACTTTTATTTTTGCACAAAAATAACACCATGGCAATTCTGCTGAAAACAGCGTCAGTCCGGGTTAGTTCCGTTCAAATCATGCAAGTTAGAGTCCAAAACAAGGGCAAAAGTGTTCCGAAAAGTAGATACGACGGAGACGTATCAACTCCCCCAAGCTTAAACCTTTGCTTGTGCTCAAGCAATTCAGTTGATAAACTTAAAGTGATAAAGAAAAACTTTTACAAACTCTGTTTGCTCTTCTTGTTGTAAATATGTAAAGCCAACATTCAAGTTTTCAGCAAAGATAATAAACTAACCATATTCACAATAACGCTTAGGTCTCATGTTTACTCATATCAATGGCATAATCAACTAGCGAGCAATAATAATAAATCTCGGATGACAACACTTTCTCAAAACAATCATAATATGATATGACAAGATGGTATCTCGCTAGCCCTTTCTGAGACCGCAAAACATAAATGCAGAGCACCTTTAAAGATCAAGGACTGACTGGACATTGTAATTCATGGTAAAAGAGATCCAGTCAAGTCATACTCAAGGTAAACTAACAGTAATGAATGCAAATGACAGTGGTGCTCTCCAACTGGTGCTTTTTAATAAGAGGATGATGACTCAACATAAAAGTAAATAGATAGGCCCTTCGCAGAGGGAAGCAGGGATTTGTAGAGGTGCCAGAGCTCGGTTTTTAAAATAGAGATGAATAATATTTTGAGCGGTATACTTTCATTGTCAACATAACAACCAAGATATGGCGATATCTTCCATGCTACACACATTATAGGCAGTCCCCAAACAGAATGGTAAAGTTTATACTCCGCCTCCACCAACAAGCATCAATCCATGGCTTGCTCGAAACAACGAGTGCCTCCAACTAACAAGAGTCCCAGGGGAGTTTTGTTTGCAGTTATTTTGATTTGATTTGCATAAAGCATGGGACCGGGCATCCCGGTGACCAGCCATTTTCTCGTGAGTGAGGAGCGGAGTCCACTCCTCTTGAGAATAACCCGCCTAACATGGAAGATACGGACATCCCTAGTTGATAAATGAGCTGCTCGAGCATACAAAACAGAATGTTTATTTGAAGGTTTAGAGTTTGACACATACAAATTAACTTGGAACGGCAGGTAGATACTGTATATAGGTAGGTACGGTGGACTCATATGGAACAACTTTGGGGTTTATGGAATTGGATGCACATGCAGTATTCCCTCTTAGTACAAGTGAAGGCTAGCAAAAGACTGGGAAGCGACCAGCTAGAGAGCGACAACAGTCATGAACATGCATTAAAATTAATCAACACCGAATGCAAGCATGAGTAGGATATAATGCACCATGAACATAAATATCGTATAGGCTATGTTGATTTTGTTTCAACTACATGCGTGAACATGTGCCAAGTCAAGCCACACGAATCGTTCAAAAGAGGATACCACCCTATCATACCACATCACAACCATTTTAATAGCATGTTGGCACACAAGGTAAACCATTATAAGCTCCTAGCAAATTAAGCATGGCATAAGCAACTATAATCTCTAATTGTCATTGCAAACATGGTTATTCATAATAGGCTGAATCAGGAACGATGAACTAATCATATTTACATAAACAAGAGAGGTCGAGTTCATACCAGCTTTTCTCATCTCAATAAGTTCATCATATAATCATCATTATTGCCTTTCAGTTGCACGACCGAATAGTGTGGATAATAATAACAGTGCATGTGCATTGGACTAAGCTGGAATATGCAAGCATTCAATTCAAGAGAGAAGACAAGGTAATATGGGCTCTTTGTTAGATCAACAATAATGCATATGAGAGCCACTTTAACATTTTCATTATGATCTTCTCCTCTCGACCCCCAAAGGAAAGAAAAGAAATAAAACTATTTACACTGGAAAGCTCCCAACAAGCAAAACAAGAATGAGAAATCTTTTTGGGTTTTCTTTTTAATTACTACTACAAGCATGGAAAGTAAACTAATTAAAAGTTACAACTATTTTTTTTGTTTTTCTTAAGCTTTATTAAACACACAAGAAGAAAGCATAAAAAGGAAAATAAACTAGCATGGATGATACAATGAAAAAGTATGAGCACCGACAACTAGCAATGAGTGTGTGAACATGAATGTAATGTCGGTGAGAAATACGTACTCCCCCAAGCTTAGGCTTTTGGCCTAAGTTGGTCTATGGCCACGGCTGGCCTGGTGGATATCCAAAGTAATAGTTGGGGTCGTACTGAGATGTAGCAGCTATTGCCTCATGAGCTGCTGCTTGGAGATAGGCCGTCTCCATCCTCCTCTTATACTCGTCTGCCTCCTCCCTGGTTATAACATATCTCCCTTTTGCCTGAGAGTCAAAGAAAGCAGGAGCAGGGAGAGTGACATGATAGGTGCGTTGTCTGTCAAAGATTAGTCAGTACTGGAGGGACTAATCGTTGCTCTCAACAAACTGATGACGAACCATGGCCTCATAATCTAAATAAACAGGAGGCAACTCAATATCATACCCACGTAAGGGTATATCAAGAAAATTAGCTAGACGAGTTGCATAAATTCCACCGAAGAAATATCCATGAATACGATTATTATGCAACCTACATGCAACGATAGCCCCTAAGTTGTATTGTTTATCTCCTAAAACAACGCTTCTGAGAACGCTAAGATCAGGCACACACATGTGACATGCTTCATCTTTACCATTAATGCATCTACCTATGAAGAGAGCAAAATAATGTATAGCAGGAAAATGAATGCTCCCTATGGTAGCTTGTGTTATATCTCTAGATTCTCCCACAATTATACTAGCAAGAAAATCTCTAAATTCAGATTTGCGAGGTTCATTAGGACCACCCCATTATGGAAGTTTGCAAGCAGTGTTAAAATTCTCTAGGTCCATAGTATAAGAATTTTCATAAAGATCAAACATGACATTTTCAGATTTGCGTGATGATGAAAATTCAAACCTTCTCACAAAGGAATCAGTGAGATAGTGGTACTGGCGGCACTTATCTGCCTCGATACTCTCAAGATCAGCATTATGCACATATGCGTCAAATTCTTCCTTGATTCCTGCTCGATCCATAAAGTCCTCTAAAGGCCATTCACAAGCCCGCACTTGAGCTTCCCTCGGTGGTTCTTCATCGGCATCGCGTATTGCGAGCCTGGGTCCTTGCTTCCTTGAAGGACCACCTTGGTACATTTTCCTAAACATATTTCTTTCTCTAAAAAATTTCTGAAATTTTAGTAAGTTCAAAATGAAAGTGAACCAAGCTCAATAAAATTGACAGCAACTACTCCTACAAGTGCCTAGAGGCAATATCATGCATCAAAACTACTTTTCACCACATAAATTTGACATGCAAGCTCAAGAATAGGGTCACCTAAGCAGCAAAAATATGCAATGAATAAAGCACTAGAACAAAAAATATTTGGACCATTGGAGGAGTCACATACCAAGGAACAATCCCCCAAAGTAGTTTTGTGAGAGGTGCTTTGAGCAAGGAGATAAAAAATGGCAGCAAAATAAGCTTGGACTCGGGTTTGAGCTGGTTAGTGGTATTTGTGGGAGGAAGAAGGAGTGTGTGGTAGTTGGAATAAGTGGAGGGGAGCCACCGTGGGCCCACGAGGTAGGGGGCGCGCCCTGATAACCCACAAGTATAGGGGATCGCAACAGTTTTCGAGGGTAGAGTACTCAACCCAAATTTATTGATTCAGCACAAGGGGAGCCGAAGAATATTCTCAAGTATTAGCAGCTGAGTTGTCAATTCAACCACACCTGGAAACTTAATATCTGCAGCAAAGTATTTAGTAGTAAAGTAATATGATAGTAGTGGTAACGGTAGCAAAAGGTAATGATAACAAAAGTAATGTTTTTGGTATTTTGTAGTGATTGTAACAATAGCAACGGAAGAGTAAATAAGTGGAGAACAATATATGGAAAGCTCGTAGGCAATGGATCGGTGATAGAGAATTATGTCATATGCGGTTCATCATGTAACAGTCATAACCTAGGGTGACACAGAACTAGCTCCAATTCATCAATGTAATGTAGGCATGTATTCCGAATATAGTCATATGTGCTTATGGAAAAGAACTTGCATGACATCTTTTGTCCTACCCTCCCGTGGCAGTGGGGTCCTAGCGGAAACTAAGGGATATTAAGGCCTCCTTTTAATAGAGTATCGGACCAAAGCATTAACAGATAGTGAATACATGAACTCCTCAAACTACGGTCATCACCGGGAGTGGTCCCGATTATTGTCACTTCGGGGTTGTTGGATCGTAACACATAGTAGGTGACTATAGACTTGCAAGATAGGATCATGAACTCACATATATTCATGAAAACATCATAGGTTCAGATCTGAAATCATGGCACTCGGGCCCCAGTGACAAGCATTAAGCATAGCAAAGTCATAGCAACATCAATATCAGAACATAGTGGATACTAGGGATCAAACCCTAACAAAACTAACTTGATTACATGATAAATCTCATCCAACCCATCACCGTCCAGCAAGCCTACGATGGAATTACTCACGCATGGCGGTGAGCATCATGAAATTGGTGATGGAGGATGGTTGATGATGATGGCGATGGATTCCCCTCTCCGGAGACCCGAACGGACTGTAGATCAGCCCTCCCGAGAGGTTTTAGGGCTTGGCGGCGGCTCCGTATCGTAAAACGCAATGAATCCTTCTCCTTGATCTTTTTCTCTCCGAACACGAATATGTAGAGTTGGAGTTGAGGTCGGAGGATCTCCAGGGGGCCCGCGAGGTAGGGAGCGCACCCAGGGGGGCATGCGCGGCCCCACCCTCATGGCTAGGGTGTGGGACCCCTGGTCTTGATCTTTTGCCAGTATTTTTTGTTATTTCCAAAAATACGCTCCATGGAGTTTTAGGTCATTCCGAGAACTTTTGTTTCTGCACATAAATAACACCATGGCAATTCTGCTGAAAACAGCGTCAGTCCGGGTTACTTCCATTCAAATCATGCAAGTTAGAGTCCAAAACAAGGGCAAAAGTGTTCCAAAAAGTAGATACGACGGAGACGTATCAACTCCCCCAAGCTTAAACCTTTGCTTGTGCTCAAGCAATTCAGTTGATAAACTTAAAGTGATAAAGAAAATCTTTTACAAACTCTGTTTGCTCTTGTTGTTGTAAATATGTAAAGCCAACATTCAAGTTTTCAGCAAAGATAATAAACTAACCATATTCACAATAACACTTAGGTCTCATGTTTACTCATATCAATGGCATAATCAACTAGCGAGCAATAATAATAAATCTCGGATGACAACACTTTCTCAAAACAATCATAATATGATATGACAAGATGGTATCTCGCTAGCCCTTTCTGAGACCGCAAAACATAAATGCAGAGCACCTTTAAAGATCAAGGACTGACTGGACATTGTAATTCATGGTAAAAGAGAACCAGTCAAGTCATACTCAATGTAAACTAACAGTAATGAATGCAAATGACAGTGGTGCTCTCCAACTGGTGCTTTTTAATAAGAGGATGATGACTCAACATAAAAGTAAATAGATAGGCCCTTCGCAGAGGGAAGCAGGGATTTGTAGAGGTGCCAGAGCTCGGTTTTTAAAATAGAGATGAATAATATTTTGAGCGGTATACTTTCATTGTCAACATAACAACCAAGAGATGGTGATATCTTCCATGCTACACATATTATAGGCGGTTCCCAAACAGTGTGGTAAAGTTTATACTCCCCCTCCACCAACAAGCATCAATCCATGGCTTGCTCAGAACAACGAGTGCCTCCAACTAACAAGAGTCCCAGGGGAGTTTTGTTTGCAAATATTTTGATTTAGTTTGCATAAAGCATGGGACTGGGCATCCCGGTGACCAGCCATTTTCTCGTGAGTGAGGAGCGAAGTCCACTCCTCTTGAGAATAACCCGCCTAACATGGAAGATATGGACAACCCTAGTTATTACATGAGCTATTCGAGCATACAAAACAAGATATTTATTTGAAATTTATAGTTTGGCACATATAAATTTACTTGGAACGGCAGGCAGATACCGTATATAGGTAGGTATGGTGGACTCATATGGAATAACTTTGGGGTTGATGGAGTTGGATGCACAAGCAGTATTCCCGCTTAGTACAGGTGAAGGCTAGAAAAATACTGGGAAGCGACCAGCTAGAGAGCGACAACAGTCATGAACATGCATTAAAATTAATCAACACCGAATGCAAGCATGAGTAGGATATAATGCACCATGAACATAAATATCATAGAGGCTATGTTGATTTTGTTTCAACTACATGCGTGAACATGTGCCAAGTCAAGCCACTCGAATCATTCAAAAGAGGATACCACCCTATCATACCACATCACAACCATTTTAATAGCATGTTGGCATGCAAGGTAAACCATTATAAGCTCCTAGCTAATTAAGCATGGCACAAGAAACTATGATCTCTAGTTGTCATTGCAAACATGTATATTCATAATAGGCTGAATCAGGAACGGTGAACTAATCATATTTACAAAAGCAAGAGAGGTTGAGTTCATACCAGCTTTTCTCATCTCAGTTAGTCCATGATATATCGTCATAATTTCTTTTCACTTGCACGACTGAATGTTGTGGATAATAATAATAATAGTGCACATGCATTGGACTAAGCTGGAATCTGCAAGCATTCAATAAACATGAGAAGACAAGGCAATATGGGCTCTTTTGTCAGATCAACAATAATGCATATAAGAGCCACTTCAACAATTTAATTATGGTCTTGTCCTATCGACCCCCAACGAAAGGAAAAGAAATAAAACTATTTACACAGGAAAGCTCCCAACAAGCAAAAGAAGAACATGAAATATTTTTGGGTTTTCTTTTTAATTACTACTACAAGCATAGAAATTAAAACTAGCTAAAAGCTACAACTAATTTTTTTGGTTTTTTAAGGTTTATTAAACACACAAGAAGAAAGCATAAAAAGGAAATCAACTAGCATGGATGTTACAATGAAAAAGTATGAGCACCGACATCTAGCAATGAGTGTGTGAACATAAATGTAATGTCGGTGAGAAATACGTACTCCCCCAAGCTTAGGCTTTTGGCCTAAGTTGGTCTATGGCCACGGTTGGCATGGGGGATATCCATAGTAATAGTTGGGGGCGTACTGCGAAGAATAAGACTCTGATTGCCACTGGTTGGCAATCATCTCCGGATCCCACTGGTTATTAGACCGTCGTGGAGGATCACCTTGTGGTTCCGACTCTGTCTCTGTGGCTGATGTAGGGTTCCGGTAGGCGTGAATAGCCTCCTATGGAACAAGGTACTTGCCTGCAGATAAATCAAACAAAGAAGGAGCAGGGAGGGTAATAGTCTCAGGATGATGTTTATCAAAGAACAATTTTTATTTGAGCTCATTTCCCCTATTCTTAACAATAAAATCGTGTTCTACCATACTCTTATAATCTAAATAAATAGGAGGCAGCAATTTTTCTTCCTTCTCATAATGCCTAATAGGTATGTTAAAATGTGCAGCTAGGCGCGAGGCGAAGATGCCTCCAAAGACTAGGCCCTTAGTACGGTTAAGATTTAACCGCTTTGCAATAATAGCACCCATGCTGAATGTATCATCACGAAATAAGGCATGGCACAAAATAACAATATCAGGGGCACTCAGGTTTCCCCAGTTTCCGCGCCCAATTAAGCATCTACTAGCAAATATAGCAAAGTAACGTAGAACAAGAAAGTGTATGCTAGTAGTTCGTGCATCGGAAACCTTCCTCGTTTTCCCTACAGTGATGGTATCAATAAACCCATCCACATCGCCACGATGTGGTTCTTCTATGATGCCCTCAAAAGGGATCAAACAAACCCGACAAAAATCACGAAGTGACATCTCCTTATGCTCATCATATAAATAAAACTCCACCGTAGGTGGTGAGCTCCTAGCATGGAAATGAAAGTTTTGCACACAGGTATTGGTGAGTAAGAGATACTGTTCGTGCTGGCCGTGGAGGAAGGCGGTGAGGCCTGTATTCTCAGCCAATTCATAGAAATCATCATAAATCACGGCTGCTCTCAAGAAATCATCACAAGGCCATTCACACGGCCGAACCTCCGTGATGCGAGGCAGATTATATTTGGGCTTCTTTGCTTCTTCATTTTTCTTTTACTTCGAGCTTCGGCTCGATGAGCCCCTCGAAAATCTCTTCATTATTTTCTTTCCCTTTGCCCTTTTCTTGAAACTAGTGTTCTTGTCAATCATCAACACTTGATGCTCTTTCTTGATTTCTACCTTCGTTGATTTCAACATCACGAAGAGCTCGGGAATCATTTTCGTCATCCCTTGCATACTATAGTTCATCATGAAGTTCTACTAACTTGGTGATGGTGACTAGAGAATTCTTTCAATCACTATTTTATCTGGAAGATTAAATCCCACTTGATTCAAGCGATTGTAGTACCCAGACAATCTGAGCACATGCTCACTGCTTGAGCTATTCTCCTCCATCTTTTAGCTATAGAACTTGTTGGAGACTTCATATCTCTCAACTCGGGTATTTGCTTGAAATATTTAGCTTCAACTCCTAGAACATCTCATATGGTCCATGACGTTCAAAACGTCTTTGAAGTCCCGATTCTAAGCCGTTAAGCATGGTGCACTAAACTATCAAGTAGTCATCATATTGAGCTAGCCAAACGTTCATAACGTCTGCATCTGCTCCTGCAATAGGTCTGTCACCTAGCGGTGCATCAAGGACATAATTCTTCTGTGCAGCAATGAGGTTAATCCTCAGATCACGGATCCAATCCGCATCATTGCTACTAACATTTTTCAACATAGTTTTCTCTAGGAACATATCAAAAATAAAACAGGGGAGCTAAACACGAGCTATTGATCTAAAACATAGATATGCTAATACTTCCAGGACTAAGTTCATGATAAATTTAATTTCAATTAATCATATTACTTAAGAACTCCCACTTAGATAGATATCCCTCTAATCCTCTAAGTGATCACGTGATCCATATCAACTAAACCATGTCCGATCATCACGTGAGATGGAGTAGTTTCAATGGTGAACATCACTATGTTGATCATATCTACTATATGATTCATGCTCGACCTTTCGGTCTCCGTGTTCCGAGGCCATATCTGTTATATGCTAGGCTCGTCAAGTTTAACCTGAGTATTCCGCGTGTGCAACTGTTTTGCACCCATTGTATTTGAACATAGAGCCTATCACACCCGATCATCACGTGGTGTCCCAGCACGAAGAACTTTCGCAACGGTGCATACTCAGGGAGAACACTTATACTTTGATAATTTTAGTGAGGGATCATCTTATAATGCTACCGTCAATCAAAGCAAGATAAGATGCATAAAAGATAAACATCACATGCAATCAATATAAGTGATATGATATGGCCATCATCATCTTGTGCTTGTGATCTCCATCTCCGAAGCACCTCCATGATCACCATCATCACTGGCGCGACACCTTCATCTCCATCGTAGCATCGTTGTCGTTTCGCCAATCTTATGCTTCCACGACTATCACTACCGCTTAGTGATAAAGTAAAGCATTACAGGGCGATTGCATTGCATACAATAAAGCGACAACCTGTAACATCCCAAATTTTCAATTTGGAATGTTATACATAGATCATCCATGCATATCATGATTTATTGCATTTCCGTTCCGCAATCCTCGAAATCCTAAGCAACTCAAGGACTCACGGAGAGAGTTGGGGATTTTCCGGTTTTCATATTTGATTTTTTATCAAATAATGAAACGAGGATTTTGAATTTAATAATTTTTCTCTCTGAGAAATATTTCATATTAAATCAAATGAGTGGAGATAATATGACTTCTCCAAAATAATTGAAATATCGGAGGAAAAATATTAAAATCATTTATTGGATTTTATTTGGTTTTATTCGGATTTTATTTGCATTAGAAAAATTGCACGTTTTCAAAATTGCACTTTAGGGACAAGAAAATGTTCAACTCGTCCTAAATTTTTTATTTAGACGGTGAATTTTTTTTTTGGCATTTTTAGGTTTTTACTTATTTTTTTCTAGGATTTTATCTCGGTCGGCGAAGTTTTTTTTTTAAAAAAAGAGGTTCCCGCGCCGACTGGGCCTAAGGCCTAGCCGCGCCAGGCCGCCGCCGCCTCCTGCGCGCGCGCGCCGCCGCCGCCGCCACTCGGACCGGAGTCCGAGTTGGACTCCGCCTCCGCCGCGCCTTGCCCCCTCCTCCAAGTCGCTGCCCCACCCCCTTTATATACACCGCCACCCCGCCCCCAACACCACACCGCCACAGCCGCGCCCGCGCCACACCAAGCCGCCGCCGCCGC
>NC_041390.1:141770363-141804394 GCF_002162155.2 Triticum dicoccoides
CGTCGTCGTCGCCGCCTGCCGCCGGCACCGCCGCAGCTCGCGCCGCCGCCGAGCGCCGCCGCCCCGCAAGCCGCCGCCCACCATTGCCTCGCCTCGCCGGACCTCTCGCCGAAGGTAGCCGCCGCGCCCCACCGCCGTTTTTTATAAAGACCGTTCGGTTTTTTTAGAAACCGTAGATCCGTTTTTTTTCGGATTCACCGGTTTTTTTTCTCGGTTCTTCTAGTTAGCGGATGTTCGTCCGAACGTTCGTTTTAACGAACGGTTCCTCGCCCGTTAGTTACAACTAACGAACGCTCGTTCGTAAGTCTATTCAAGAGTTTTCTTTTATCGGATTTATTCCGCGATTTTCTCTGATCGCGATTTCTGATCCGATCTTAGATTATGTTTATATTTTCGCTCGTTTATCGGAATCAGGCGATTCAAGCGCCTGGAGTTTTGTATCGAAACCCCCTTTCCATTTAATCAACTCAAACAAGTTTTTGCTACTGTAAAATTTGACCTAAGTTCAAATTAGTAAACGAAGTGGTTTTCTTTCGTCGTTTGAGTTTCGTTGCTTCGTTTGATTTGATTCTTTTTGCATACCGGAGTTCTTAAGTTGAGTTTTCTGGTCAACCTCTCTTATTTGAGTTTTGCTTGTGCATCATTGTTTGTTACTTATGTATGTTATTGTTTGCTTGTGACAGAATTCCCGGAGTGCGAAGCGTGTTACTACGAGTCTCTAGGATTCGCGGATCGTCAGCAAGGCAAGTAACACTTTGACCATATCCCATTATTACCCAGTTTTTATGCATTAGTTCCAATCCTCAAACATTGCATGATTAGGATGTCATTAACTTGTGGGTTGGGAAGTAGTTGCTGAGGTAGAACCTATTGCCCTATTATATTCAAACCCTTGGGAGTTACTTCTACGTATTGCTTATATTGCTATGCTATGCTCGTAGACGTGGCTTGGGTTTGAGTGAAATTCATGTCAGATGTGAGATTGTTAATTAATGGTTCAACTTAAGGTGGCAACTTAATCAAACAACTGGGTGGATTGAGGCACCTGGGGAACCCAGTGTTGTCTGTATTTTTGGAAATCCCGGGGTACCCATGTGATCTTCCTATGGACCGCCACTCAGGCTCAAAGGGAACTAAGATGATTCATGCTAGAAACTTCCGTGTGCAGCCACAAGCTATTATGGGCTCTAGCATAGTTGAGTAAGTTATGTGAAGCTCTTAAAGAGGTAGATCAGCAGGTAGTGGGTTTTGTAGGTTTGGTATGGTCTACCCGGAGTAGAGAGTTAACATTTCTGAAAGACTGTGTCTTGGTAATCTGTTTCTCAAACACCATGTAGTGCGAGAAATCCAATGGAGGCGATCGAGTCTTGTGGGGAAAAGTGCGCAAACCTCTGTAGAGTGTACAATCTAATCATGGTTAGCCGTTTCCCTGGTTATGGACAATTCTTGAGTATCTAGTACTTGGGTTATCACATGTATCTCACCATGTTTAATTAATACTGTTGGGTTGTTAATCACTTTAATTGGGATTGAGTTGGGGATACCTTCTCAATGATGTTTCAACCACCATGATAGTAAAATTAAAATCTATTCCTTTGTTGTAGGGAAAAATTGGCTTTTCGCAAAACTATAACCATAGAGCTTTCCACCAGCCATATATGCATATAGTGATAGCATTATTTTGTTCTTGCTCTACTGTGTTACTTTGCCAGCATATTCCATGTGCTGACCCGTTTTCGGGCTGCAACGTATTATGTTGCATACTTTTCAGACGAGGAGTAAGGTTCGTTAGGTCGTTGCCGTGCAGCTCAGCTATGCCGTTGGAGTTGATGGACTCACTTTATCTTCCAAGCCTTCCACTGTAATAAGTTCTCTTTGGAGACATTCGATGTAATAAGTGTGTGATCGCTACTCTGTTATAAATCCTTTGAGTACTGTGTGTGTCAGCATTACCGATCCAGGGATGACACTGAAGCACAGAGACTTGACCATCTGAGGTCGGGTCGCTACAAGATGGTATCAGAGCACACGCTGAGTGTAGGACACGACCACTAAGATAAACCCTAGGTCACACTTCTCTTCTCATTTCTGACTCCTCTCCATTTTCTACTCTTTAGGATGACGGAGATGAAGAACAAGTTTGCACAACCGGATGAAGACACACCTTTTAGACGCCACTTGAAGGAAGTCACTAGGTACTTAAACATTGGAATACCAAGCTTCACCGGGACGTACAACGCCACTTTACCAGAAGAAGAGCGCTGGATGATTCAAGTACAAGTTCTAGGAAGGACGTTCTCGCCAACTTCTAAACCCATAGAATTTTCCTTCAACGCACCAACCTGGAGTTTAGGAAAGAGTATGGCAGCTCACATCACCATGGGACACATTGGAGAAGTTTACAACAGGGAGCTTAAGGACACTATCTACCAAATATGTGGGCGCCGAGACGAGCAATGGGAAGTGATCAGCACCAAGAAGGATAAATCCATTGCAGCTTTCATCCAGGAGTTAAACCAGCACATTCGACGTCAGGAGAACCAGATGTGCGCTGACATGAGGGACCTGAAGAAGGTGAAGACTAGGATCATCGAGCTGGAGGAAGAACTCAAGTTTACCCGCGATGGATATGAGGAGGAAATCAAGACCCTACCGGAGAAGAATGACGACCTAGTCAAGAAGATCGGAGTATTCATGGGAGGACCAGCACCGAGAGTAGAAGATCATGATTCCACTTGCCCGGGCAACTACATCATCATCGACGACACCGACTCCGACCCTAGTGATGATGACTTTGAAGACGAAGCTGGAGCAGACATCATGGAGTCTTCCACCGATCAAAATTTCTAGACGACCACCAACTATTAGTTGTATTTCCCCCATGTATATAGTAGTAGTGAGCACTTTTGCGATAGTTCTAGACCATTTGTATGCCCTTGCATGATTGATTGAGTGAAATGATTGTGTTTGTCTCATGTGCATATGGTAGTGCTTTCTCATTAGACCTCTTCTATTCTAAATCTCTCCCATCTAAACCCCTCAGATGCCAACGAGACGTGACCCCGGTTTTTCTTTCCCACCGGAGCTCACCCAGTTGATCCAGCAGCAGAATACCTTGATGCAATTGCTAGTTCAGAACCAGGGCAACAACAACAACCCACCGCCAGTGGACAACCTAGCCCGTTTTCTAAGGTTATAGCCGCCGGTGTTTTCCAGTAGCACCAAGCCTGTAGTTGCTGATGATTGGCTACACCGTATTGGAAGGGAGTTGAACACCATAGGTTGCACAGATGCTGAGAGGGTGCGCTTTGCCGCACATCAATTGGATGGACCAGCAACCTCATGGGGGGAGAATTACACAGCCACGTTTCCTATAGCCAACGTCACTTGGGACCAGTTTCAGCAAGCTTTCCGCACCGCCCATGTCTCAACTAGAGTTATGCAGATGAAGAAGCGGGAGTTCCGCAACCTACGCCAGGGGAACCGTACTGTGGCTCAGTGCATGGATGAGTTCAGCAAGTTATCACGCTATGCCCCTGATGATGTGACCACAGATGCCGCGAAGCAGGAGAAGTTTATGGAAGGGTTGATGATGAGATGAGCATGCAGTTGATGGTAGCAACCTTCAGCAACTACCAGGAGTTGGTAGATAAGGCTCTTATGATTGAAGGAAAACAACAGCAGATTGAGAGCCGCAAGAGAAAGTATGGACAAGGGAAGTATAACTCAGGAGCTCAGCGGAAGCCTCGCCTAACCCCGAACTCGGGAGGACTTGTTCACAACCATGGAGGTCACAACCACACCGGAGGAGGATCACATAACCACAGTGGTGCTAAGAATGGGAATGGGAACGGAGCTAACAACAATCAGAACCGCTCCAACCCGTCCACTCCTGCCAAAAGAGACTTAAGTCAGGTTACCTGTTTTAAGTGCGGGAAGACAGGGCACTATGCCAATGATTGCCCCTAAGGAAGGAATGGAAACGGAAATGGAAGCGCTGGGAAGAAGCCCAATCCATTCAACAAAGGACAAGTGAACCACGTTAACATGGAGGAGGTTGAAGAGCAGCCGGACGCGGTAATAGGTAAGTTTTTGGTTAAGTCATTTACCGCTCTTGTTCTTTTCGATACTGGTGCATCACATTCATACATATCAAGGGGATTCGTGGATAAGTTTAAACTATCAACCCAAACCCTTAGGACCCCTCTTTTAGTGAGTTCACCCAGAGCAGAATATATGGCTAGCCGATGGTGTGACCAGATACCCTTAACCATTGGCACACATGTGTTTCTGTCCGACCTAATTATCTTGGAGTCGCAAGGATTGGATGTGATATTGGGTATGGACTGGATGCCAAAGTATGGAGGAAGCATTGACTGTGCGAGTAGGTCGATTTATCTCACCACTCCGGAGGGAAAAAGGATTAAGTATGTGTCCAGGCATGTGCCAAAAAGGAGCCAAGTGAATGCCCTTACGGGAGTTGTTCAGGAGGAAGTGCTAGTAGTAAAAGATTACCCGGATGTTTTCCCAGAGGAGTTACCAGGCATGCCACCGGACAGAGACATTGAGTTTTTGATAGAGCTGTTGCCAAGTACAGGACCAATATCCAAGAGACCCTATCGGATGCCCGCAAATGATCTGGAAGAAATTAAGAAACAGATCAAGGAGTTATTGGAGAAAGGATACATCTGAAGAAGTTCATCACCTTGGGGAGCCCCAGTACTTCTGGTTGAGAAGAAGGATAAATCTCTAAGGATGGTTGTTGATTATCGAGCCTTGAATTAAGTGACGATAAAGAACAAGTACCCACTGCTAATGATCAACGATCTGTTTGATCAGTTGCAAGGAGATAAAGTGTTCTCAAAGATTGATTTACGATCAGGGTATCGTCAGTTGAAGATACGAGAGAAGGACATACCAAAGACGGCGTTCACAACGCGATATGGATTATACGAGTACACGGTCATGTCGTTTGGACTGACTAACGCCCCTGCCTATTTCATGAGCATGATGAACAAGGTGTTCATGGAGTATTTGGACAAGTTTGTTGTGGTGTTTATTGATGATATCATGGTATACTCGAAGAACGAGGAGGAGCACAAAGAGCATTTGTGTTTAGTTCTCGAGAAGCTCAGGGAACACCAGTTGTATGCTAAGTTTAGCAAATGCGAGTTTTGGCTGAAGGAAGTCGGATTCCTTGGACATGTTATATCAGGAGAAGGTATAGCAGTAGACCCCAGCAAGGTTCAGTCAGACACTGAATGGTTGGAACCCACCTCAGTTAGCGAGATCCGCAGTTTTCTTGGACTCGCAGGATACTACCGGAGATTCATTGAGAATTTTTTCCAAGATTGCAAAATCAATGACTGAACCGTTGAAGAAGGATACCAAGTTTAAATAGACAAAAGATTGTGAAGCAAGTTTCCAGGAGTTGAAGAAACGCTTGACTACAGCCCCAGTGCTAGTACTGCTAGATATACATAAGGAGTACCAAGTGTATTGCGACACCTCTCGCTTAGGACTTGGATGTGTGCTTATGCAGGATGGAAGAGTTGTTTCATATGCCTCACGACAACTAAAACCCCATGAGTTGAATTATGCTATGCATGATTTGGAGCTAGCAGCCGTAGTGCATGTGTTGAAGACTTGGAGGCATTACGTTATTGGAAACCGTTGTGATGTGTACACGGATCACAAGAGTTTGAAGTACATCTTCACCCAGAAGGAGCTGAACCTTAGGCAGAGGAGATGGTTGGAGCTTATAAAGGATTATGACATGAAGCTACACTATCATCCAGGAAAGGCCAATGTCGTAGCAGACGCATTGAGTCAGAAGAGTTATGCTAATATCCTTGAAAGTAAAGGACTGCCGAAGGAATTAGCAAAGGACATCATGGAACTTCGATTAGAGATTGTACCTAGAAGGTTCATTGCCACAATGGAGGTTCAGTCGACATTGTTGGACAAGATTCGGGAAGCTCAGAAAGATGATAAAAGTGATTGCTGAGATAAAGGAGAAGATGGGCAAAGGAAAGGCCAAAGGTTTTCGTGAAGATGAGCACGATACCCTATGGTTTGAGGACCGAGTTTATGTGCCCAACAACCAGGAGATCAGGAAGTTAATACTTCAAGAGGCCCATGACTCACCATACTCGATACACCCCGGAAACACCAAGATGTATTTGGATTTGAAGGAATGTTTCTGGTGGACTGGTATGAAGAAGGATATTGCCGAGTATGTAGCCGTATGTGATGTATGTCAGAGAGTTAAGGCAGAACATCAGAAGCCAGCAGGACTGTTACAGCCTATGCCGATACCCGAATGGAAGTGGGATAAACTTGGCATGGACTTTATCACCGGATTACCCAGGACTAAAGCAGGATATGATTCCATATGGGTAGTAGTTGATCGTTTGACCAAAGTAGCTCACTTCATCCCAGTGAAAACCCCCTATACAAGTGCAAAGTTGGCCAAGATCTATATGTCGAGGATCGTATGTCTGCATGGAGTTCCGAGGACCATCATATCGGATCGAGGAACACAGTTTACTTCAATGTTTTCGCATCAGTTACACCAGACTCTGGGAACGAGATTGGAGTTCAGTACAGCGTTTCACCCGCAGACAGATGGACAGACTAAGAGAGTCAATCAAATTTTGGAGGACATGTTGAGAGCCTGTGCGCTAGATTATGGATCTAGTTGGGATGACAATTTGTCGTATGCAGAGTTCTCATACAATAGTAGTTACCAAGCCAGTTTGAAGATGGCACCGTTTGAAGCCCTGTATGGACGCAGGTGCAGAACACCATTGGTGTGGGATGAGGTAGGAGACCGACAGTTGTTTGGACCAGACTTGATTAAAGAATCTGAGGAGAAGGTAAAATTGATCCGAGACCGACTGAAGATTGCTCAGTCCAGGCAGAAGAGTTATGCTGACTCAAAACTCAAGGAGGTAACCTACGAAATTGGAGATAGAGCATATCTGCGAGTATCGCCCTTGCGAGGAGTGAAACGTTTTGGAGTTAAAGGAAAGTTAGCCCCGAGATTTGTAGGACCGTATCGCATTTTGGAACGGATGGGAGAAGTTGCTGTTGGGGAACGTAGTAATTTCAAAAAAATTCCGACGCACACGCAAGATCATGGTGATGCATAGCAACGAGAGGGGAGAGTGTGATCTACGTACCCTTGTAGATCGACAACGGAAGCGTTTGGTTGATGTAGTCGTACGTCTCCACGGCCCGACCGATCAAGCACCGAAACTACGGCACCTCCGAGTTCTAGCACACGTTCAGCTCGATGACGATCCCTAGGCTCCGATCCAGCAAAGTGTCGGGGAAGAGTTCCGTCAGCACGACAGCGTGGTGACGATCTTGATGTACTACCGTCGCAGGGCTTCGCCTAAGCACCGCTACAATATTATCAAGGACTATGGTGGAAGGGGGCACCGCACACGGCTAAGAATATGATCACGTGGATCAACTTGTGTCTAGGGGTGCCCCCTACCCCCGTATATAAAGGAGCAAGGGGAGGAGGCCGGCCGGCCCCTATAGGCGCGCCAGGAGGAGTCCTCCTCCTAGTAGGAGTAGGACTCCTACTAGGAGGGGGAAGGAAGTGGGGGGAGAGGGAAAGGGGGGCGCCGCCCCCCCTCTCCTAGTCCAATTTGGACCAGGGGGGAGGAGGCGCGCGGCCCACCCTGGCTGCCCCTCTCTCTCTCCACTAAGGCCCATAAGGCCCATTACTTCTCCCGGTAGGGTTCCGGTAACCCTCCGGCTCTCCGGTTTTCTCCGAAATCACCCGGAACACTTCTAGTGTCCGAATATAGCCGTCCAGTATATCAATCTTTATGTCTCGGCCATTTCGAGACTCCTCGTCATGTCCGTGATCACATCCGGGACTCTGAACTAACTTCGGTACATCAAAACTCATAAACTCATAATATAACTGTCATCGAAACCTTAAGCGTGCGGACCCTACGGGTTCGAGAACAATGTAGACATGACCGAGACACGTCTCTGGTCAATAACCAATAGCGGAACCTGGATGCTCATATTGGCTCCTACATATTCTACGAAGATCTTTATCGGTCAGACCGCATAACAACATACGTTGTTCCCTTTGTCATCGGTATGTTACTTGCCCGAGATTCGATCGTCGGTATCTCAATACCTAGTTCAATCTCGTTACCGGCAAGTCTCTTTACTCGTTCCTTAATACATCATCTCGCAACTAACTCATTAGTTGCAATGCTTGCAAGGCTTATGTGATGTGCATTACCGAGAGGGCCCAGAGATACCTCTCCGACAATCGGAGTGACAAATCCTAATCTCGAAATACGCCAACCCAACATGTACCTTTGGAGACACCTGTAGAGCACCTTTATAATCACCCATTTATGTTGTGACGTGTGGTAGCACACAAAGTGTTCCTCAGGCAAACGGGAGTTGCATAATCTCATAGTCATAGGAACATGTATAAGTCATGAAGAAAGCAATAGCAACATACTAAACGATCGGGTGCTAAGCTAATGAAATGGGTCATGTCAATCAGATCATTCACCTAATGATGTGATCCCGTTAATCAAATAACAACTCTTTGTTCATGGTTAGGAAACATAACCATCTTTGATTAACGAGCTAGTCAAGTAGAGGCATACTAGTGACACTCCGTTTGTCTATGTATTCACACATGTATTATGTTTCTGGTTAATACAATTCTAGCATGAATAATAAACATTTATCATGATATAAGGAAATAAATTATAACTTTATTATTGCCTCTAGGGCATATTTCCTTCTGTCTCCCACTTGCACTAGAGTCAATAATCTAGATGACACAGTAATGATTCTAACACTCATGGAGCCTTGGTGCTGATCATGTTTTGCTCGTGGAAGAGGCTTAGTCAACGGGTCTGCAACATTCAGATCCGTATGTATCTTGCAAATCTCTATTTCTCCCACCTGGACTAGATCCCGGATGGAATTGAAGCGTCTCTTGATGTGCTTGGTTCTCTTGTGAAATCTGGATTCCTTTGCCAAGGCAATTGCACCAGTATTGTCACAAAAGATTTTCATTGGACCCGATGCACTAGGTATGACACCTAGATTGGATATGAACTCCTTCATCCAGACTCCTTCATTTGCTGCTTCCGAAGCAGCTATGTACTCCGCTTCACATGTAGATCCCGCTACAACGCTTTGTTTAGAACTACACCAACTGACAGCTCCACCGTTTAATGTAAACACGTATCCGGTTTGCGATTTAGAATCGTCTGGATCAGTGTCAAAGCTTGCATCAACGTAACCTTTTACGATGAGCTCTTTGTCACCTCCATATATGAGAAACATATCCTTAGTCCTTTTCAGGTATTTCAGGATGTTCTTGACCGCTGTCCAGTGATCCACTCCTGGATCACTTTGGTACCTCCCTGCTAGACTTATGGCAAAGCACACATCAGGTCTGGTACACAGCATTGCATACATGATAGAGCCTATGGCTGAAGCATAGGGAACATCTTTCATTTTCTCTCTATCTTCTGCATTGGTCGGGCATTGAGTCTTACTCAATTTCACACCTTGTAACACAGGCAAGAACCCTTTCTTTGCTTGATCCAATTTGAACTTCTTCAAAACTTTGTCAAGGTATGTGCTTTGTGAAAGTCCAATTAAGTGTCTTGATCTATCTCTATAGATCTTAATGCCTAATATGTAAGCAGCTTCACCGAGGTCTTTCATTGAAAAACTCTTATTCAAGTATCCCTTTATGCTATCTAGAAATTCTATATCATTTCCAATTAGTAATATGTCATCCACATATAATATCAGAAATGCTACAGAGCTCCCACTCACTTTCTTGTAAATACAGGCTTCTCCAAAAGTCTGTATAAAACCAAATGCTTTGATCACACTATCAAAGCGTTTATTCCAACTCCGAGAGGCTTGCACCAGTCCATAAATGGATCGCTGGAGCTGGCACACTTTGTTAGCTCCCTTTGGATCGACAAAACCTTCTGGTTGCATCATATACAACTCTTCTTCCAGAAATCCATTCCAGAATGTAGTTTTGACATCCATCTGTCAAATTTCATAATCATAAAATGCGGCAATTTCTAACATGATTCGGACAGACTTAAGCATTGCTACGGGTGAGAAGGTCTCATCGTAGTCAATCCCTTGAACTTGCCAAAAACCTTTTGCGACAAGTCGAGCTTTGTAGACAGTAATATTACCATCAGCGTCAGTCTTCTTCTTGAAGATCCATTTATTCTCAATAGCTTGCCGATCATCTGGCAAGTCAACCAAAGTCCATAGTTTGTTCTCATACATGGATCCCATCTCAGATTTCATGGCTTCAAGCCATTTTGCGGAATCTGGGCTCACCATCGCTTCTTCATAGTTCGTAGGTTCATCATGATCTAGTAGCATGACTTCCAGAATAGGATTACCGTACCACTCTGGCGCGGATCTCACTCTGGTTGATCTACGAGGTTCAGTAGTATCTTGTTCTGAAGTTTCATGATCATCATCATTAGCTTCCTCACTAACTGGTGTAGGTGTCACTGAAACAGTTTTCTGTGATGCACTACTTTCCAATAAGGGAGCAGGTACAGTTACCTCGTCAAGTTCTACTTTCCTCCCACTCACTTCTTTCGAGAGAAACTCCTTCTCCAGAAAGTTTCCGAATTTAGCAACAAAAGTCTTGCCTTCGGATCTGTGATAGAAGGTGTATCCAATAGTTTCCTTTGGATATCCTATGAAGACACATTTCTCCGATTTAGGTTCGAGCTTATCAGGTTGAAGCTTTTTCACATAAGCATCGCAGCCCCAAACTTTCAGAAATGACAACTTTGGTTTCTTGCCAAACCACAGTTCATAAGGCATCGTCTCAACGGATTTTGATGGTGCCCTATTTAATGTGAATGCGGCCGTCTCTAGAGCGTATCCCCAAAACGATAGCGGTAAATCAGTAAGAGACATCATAGATCGCACCATATCTAGTAAAGTACGATTACGACGTTCGGACACACCATTACGCTGTGGTGTTCCGGGTGGCGTGAGTTGCGAAACTATTCCACAATTTTTCAAATGTGCACCAAACTCGTAACTCAAATATTCTCCTCCACGATCAGATCATAGAAACTTTATTTTCTTGTTACTATGATTTTCAACTTCACTATGAAATTCTTTGAACTTTTCAAACGTTTCAGACTTATGTTTCATTAAGTAGATATACCCATATCTGCTTAAGTCATCTGTGAAGGTAAGAAAATAACGATATCCGCCACGAGCCTCAATATTCATCGGACCACATACATCTGTATGTATGATTTCCAATAAATCTGTTGCTCTCTCCATAGTACCGGAGAATGGTGTTTTAGTCATCTTGCCGATGAGGCACGGTTCGCAAGTACCAAGTGATTCATAATCAAGTGGTTCCAAAAGTCCATCAGTATGGAGTTTCTTCATGCGCTTTACACCGATATGACCTAAACGGCAGTGCCACAAATAAGTTGCACTATCATTATCAACTCTGCATCTTTTGGCTTCAACACTATGAATATGTGTGTCACTACTATCGAGATTCAATAAAAATAGACCACTCTTTAAGGGTGCATGACCATAAAAGATATTACTCATATAAATAGAATAACCATTATTCTCATATTTAAATGAATAACCATCTCGCATCAAACAAGATCCAGATATAATGTTCATGCTTAACGCTGGCACCAAATAACAATTATTTAGGCCAAATATTAATCCCGAAGGTAGATGTAGAGGTAGCGTGCCGACTACGATCACATCGACTTTGGAACCGTTTCCCACGCGCATCGTCACCTCATCCTTAGCCAATCTTCGCTTAATCCGTAGTCCTGTTTCGAGTTGCAAATATTAGCAACAGAACCAGTATCAAATACCCAGGTGCTACTGCGAGCATTAGTAAGGTACACATCAATAACATGTATATCACATATACCTTTGTTCACCTTGCCATCCTTCTTATCCGCCAAATACTTGGGGCAGTTCCGTTTCCAGTGACCAGTCTGCTTGCAGTAGAAGCACTCAGTTTCAGGCTTAGGTCCAGGTTTGGGTTTCTTCTCTTGAGTAGCAACTTGCTTGCTGTTCTTTTTGAAGTTCCCCTTCTTCTTCCCTTTGCCCTTTTTCTTGAAACTAGTGGTCTTGTTGACCATCAACACTTGATGCTTCTTCTTGATTTCTACTTCCGCAGCTTTCAGCATTGCGAAGAGCTCGGGAATAGTCTTATTCATCCCTTGCATATTATAGTTCATCATGAAGCTCTTGTAGCTTGGTGGTAGTGATTGGAGAATTCTGTCAATGACGCAATCATTTGGAAGATTAACTCCCAATTGAATCAAGTGATTATTATACCCAGACATTTTGAGTATATGCTCACTGACAGAACTGTTCTCCTCCATCTTGCAGCTATAGAACTTATTGGAGACTTCATATCTCTCAATTCGGGCATTTGCTTGAAATATTAACTTCAACTCCTCGAACATCTCATATGCTCCATGACGTTCAAAACGTCGTTGAAGTCCCGATTCTAAGTCGTAAAGCATGGCACACTAAACTATCGAGTAGTCATCAACTTTGCTCTGCCAGACGTTCATAACATCTGGTGTTGCTCCAGCAGCAGGCCTGGCACCCAGCGGTGCTTCCAGGACGTAATTCTTATGTGCAGCAATGAGGATAATCCTCAAGTTACGGACCCAGTCCGTGTAATTGCTACCATCATCTTTCAACTTTGCTTTCTCAAGGAACGCATTAAAATTCAACGGAACAACAGCACGAGCCATCTATCTACAATCAAGCATAAACAAGCAAGATACTATCAGGTACTAAGTTTCATGATAAATTTAGGTTCAATTGATTTACTTAAAGAACTCCCACTTAGATAGACATCCCTCTAATCCTCTAAGTGATTACGTGATCCAAATCAACTAAACCATGTCCGATCATCACGTGAGATGGAGTAGTTTCATTGGTGAACATCACTATGTTGATCATATTTACTATATGATTCACGCTGGACCTTTCGGTCTCCGTGTTCTGAGGCCATATCTGTATATGCTTGGCTTGTCAAGTATAACGTGAGTATTCCGCGTGTGCAACTGTTTTGCACCCGTTGTATTTGAACGTAGAGCCTATCACACCCGATCATCACGTGGTGTCTCAGCACGAAGAACTTTCGCAACGGTGCATAGTCAGGGAGAACACTTCTTGATAATTAGTGAGAGATCATCTTATAATGCTACCGTCAATCAAAGCAAGATAAGATGCATAAAAGATAAACATCACATGCAATCAATATAAGTGATATGATATGGCCATCATCATCTTGTGCTTGTGATCTCCATCTTCGAAGCACCGTCGTGATCACCATCGTCACCGGCGCGACACCTTGATCTCTATCGTAGCATCGTTGTGGTCTCGCCAATCTTATGCTTCCACGACTATCGCTACCGCTTAGTGATAAAGTAAAGCATTACAGCGCGATTGCATTACATACAATAAAGCGACAACCATATGGCTCCTGCCAGTTGCCGATAACTCGGTTACAAAACATGATCATCTCATACAATAAAATTCAGCATCATGTCTTGACCATATCCCATCACAACATGCCCTGCAAAAACAAGTTAGACGTCCACTACTTTGTTGTTGCAAGTTTTACGTGGCTGCTACGGGCTTAAGCAAGAACCAATCTTACCTACGCATCAAAACCACAACGATAGTTTGTCAAGTTGGTGCTGTTTTAACCTTCGCAAGGACCGGGCGTAGCCACACTCGGTTCAACTAAAGTTGGAGAAACTGTCACCCGCAAGCCACCTATGTGCAAAGCACGTCGGGAGAACCGGTCTCGCGTAAGCGTACGCGTAATGTCGGTCCGGGCCGCTTCGTCCAAGAATACCGCCAAACCAAAGTATGACATGCTGGTAAGCAGTATGACTTATATCGCCCACAACTCACTTGTGTTCTACTCGTGCATATAACATCAAGATATAAAACCTAGGCTCGGATGCCACTGTTGGGGAACGTAGTAATTTCAAAAAATTTCCTACGCACACGCAAGATCATGGTGATGCATAGCAACAAGAGGGGAGAGTGTGATCTACGTACCCTTGTAGATCGACAACGGAAGTGTTTGGTTGATGTAGTCGTACGTCTCCATGGCCCGATCGATCAAGCGCCGAAACTACGACACCTCCGAGTTCTAGCACACGTTCAGCTCGATGACGATCCCCGGACTCCGATCCAGCAAAGTGTCGGGGAAGAGTTCCGTCAGCACGACAGCATGGTGACGATCTTGATGTACTACCGTTGCAGGGCTTCGCCTAAGCACCGCTACAATATTATCGAGGACTATGGTGGAAGAGGGCACCGCACACGGCTAAGAATATGATCACGTGGATCAACTTGTGTCTAGGGGTACCCCCCTGCCCCCGTATATAAGGGAGCAAGGGGAGGAGGCCGGCCGGCCCCTATAGGCGCGCCAGGAGGAGTCCTCCTCCTAGTAGGAGTAGAACTCCTACTAGGAGGGGGAAGGAAGTGGGGGGGAGAGGGAAAGGGGGGCGTCGCCCCCCCCCCTCTCCTAGTCCAATTCGGACCAGGGGGAGGAGGCGCGCGGCCCACCCTGGCTGCCCCTCTCTCTCTCCACTAAGGCCCATAAGGCCCATTACTTCTCCCGGTAGGGTTCCGGTAACCCTCCAGCTCTCCGGTTTTCTCCGAAATCACCCGGAACACTTCCGGTGTCCGAATATAGTCGTCCAGTATATCAATCTTTATGTCTCGGCCATTTCGAGACTCCTCGTCATGTCCGTGATCACATCCGGGACTCTGAACTAACTTCGGTACATCAAAACTCATAAACTCATAATATAACTGTCATCGAAACCTTAAGCGTGCGGACCCTACGGGTTCGAGAACAATGTAGACATGACCGAGACACGTCTCCGGTCAATAACCAATAGCGGAACCTGGATGCTCATATTGGCTCCTACATATTCTACGAAGATCTTTATCGGTCAGACCGCATAACAACATATGTTGTTCCCTTTGTCATCGGTATGTTACTTGCCCGAGATTCGATCATCGGTATCTCAATACCTAGTTCAATCTCGTTACCGGCAAGTCTCTTTACTCGTTCCATAATACATCATATCGCAACTAACTCATTAGTTGCAATGCTTGCAAGGCTTATGTGATGTGCATTACCGAGAGGGCCCATAGATACCTCTCCGACAATCGGAGTGACAAATCCTAATCTCGAAATATGCCAACCCAACATGTACCTTTGGAGACACCTGTAGAGCACCTTTATAATCACCCATTTACGTTGTGACGTTTGGTAGCACACAAAGTGTTCCTCCGGCAAACGGGAGTTGCATAATCTCATAGTCATAGGAACATGTATAAGTCATGAAGAAAGCAATAACAACATACTAAATGATCGGGTGCTAAGCTAATGAAATGGGTCATGTCAATCAGATCATTCACCTAATGATGTGATCCCGTTAATCAAATAACAACTCTTTGTTCATGGTTAGGAAACATAACCATCTTTGATTAACGAGCTAGTCAAGTAGAGGCATACTAGTGACACTCTGTTTGTCTATGTATTCACACATGTATTATGTTTCCGGTTAATACAATTCTAGCATGAATAATAAACATTTATCATGATATAAGGAAATAAATAATAACTTTATTATTGCCTCTAGGGCATATTTCCTTCAGTTGCCTACAAGTTGGAGTTACCTGAGGGATTGTCAGGAGTCCACGATGTGTTCCACGTTTCACAGCTGAAGAAGTGTCATGCTGAGATGGCGGATATACCAATTAGAGATACAGTACCCTTGGAGGCGATTCAGTTGGACAATTATTTGACTTACGAGGAGAAGCCGTTTAAGATTCTTGAGTTTGCCAGCAGACTCACCCGCAGTAAGGCTATCAAGTTTTGCAAAGTTCAGTGGAGCCACCATACCGAGGATGAAGCTACATGGGAACGAGAGGACGATCTCCGCAAGGACCACCCATACCTATTTTCTAGCCAACCCAAATCTCGAGGGCGAGATTCATCTTAAGGGGGGTCGGTTTGTAACATCCCAAATTTTCAATTTGGAATGTTATACATAGATCATCCATGCATATCATGATTTATTGCATTTCCGTTCCGCAATCCTCGAAATCCTAAGCAACTCAAGGACCCACGGAGAGAGTTGGGGATTTTCCGGTTTTCATATTTGATTTTTATCAAATAATGAAACGAGGATTTTGAATTTAATAATTTTTCTCACCGAGAAATATTTCATATTAAATAAAATGAGTGGAGATAATATGACTTCTCCAAAATAATTGAAATATTGGAGGAAAAATATTAAAATCATTTATTGGATTTTATTTGGTTTTATTCGGATTTTATTTGCATTAGAAAAATTGCACGTTTTCAAAATTGCATTTTAGGGCCAAGAAAATGTTCAACTCGTCCTAAATATTTTATTTAGACGGTGAAAACTTGTTTTAGCATTTTTAGGTTTTTATTTATTTTTTCTAGGATTTTATCTTGGTCGGCGAAGTTTAAAAAAAAGGTTCCCGCGCCGACTGGGCCTAAGGCCAAGTCGCGCCAGGCCGCCGCCGCTGCCGCCACTCGGACCGGAGTCTGAGTTGGACTCCGCCTCCGCCGCGCCTTGCCCCCTCCTCCAAGTCGCTGCCCCACCCCCTTTATATATGCCGCCACCCCGCCCCCAACATCACACCGCCACCGCCGCCGCCCGCGCCACGCCAAGCCGCTACTGCCGCTTGCCGTCGCCGCCACCGCCGCAGCTCGCGCCGCCGCCGAGCGCCGCCGCCCCGCTAGCCGCCACCCGCCGCTGCCTCGCCTCGCCGGACCTCTCACCGGAGGTAGCTGCCAGGCCCCGCCGCCGTTTTTTTTATAAAGACCGTTCGGTTTTTTTAGAAAACCAAGATCCGTTTTTTTCGGATTCGCCGGTTCTTTTCTCTCGGTTCTTCTAGTTAGCGGATGTTCATCCGAACGTTCGTTTTAACGAACGGTTCCTCGCCCGTTAGTTACAACTAACGAACGCTCGTTCGTTAGTCTGTTCGTGAGTTTTCTTTTATCGGATTTATTCCGCGATTTTCTCTGATCGGGATTTCTGATCCGATCTTAGATTATGTTTATCTTTTCGCTCGTTTATCGGAATCAGGAGATTCAAGCACCTAGAGTTTCGTCTTGAAACCCTCTTTCCGTTTAATCAACTCAAACAAGTTTTTGCTACTGCAAAATTTGACCTAAGTTCAAATTAGTAAACGAAGTGGTTTTCTTTTGCCGTTTGACTTTCGTTGCTTCGTTTGATTTGATTCTTTTTGCGTACTGGAGTTCTTAAGTTGAACTTTCTGGTCAACCTCTCTTATTTGAGTTTTGCTTGTGCATCATTGTTTGTTACTTATGTATGTTATTGTTTGCTTGCGATAGAATCCCCGGAGTGCGAAGCGTGTTACTATGAGTCTCTAGGATTCACGGATCGTCAGCAAGGCAAGTAACACTTTGATCATATCTCATTATTACCCAGTTTTTATGCATTAGTTCCAATCCTCAAACATTGCATATTAGGATGTCATTAACTTGTGGGTTGGGAAGTAGTTGCTGAGGTAGAACCTATTGCCCTGTTATATTCAAACCCTTGGGAGTTACTTCTACGTATTGCTTATATTGCAATGCTATGCTCGTAGACGTGGTTTGGGTTTGAGTGAAATTCATGTCAGATGTGAGATTGTTAATTAATGGTTCAACTTAAGGTGGCAACTTAATCAAACAACTGGGTGGATTGAGGCACTTGGGGAACCCAGTGTTGTCTGTATTTTTTGGGAAATCCCAGGGTACCCATGTGATCTTCCTATGGACCGCCACCCAGGCTCAAAGGGAACTGAGATGCTTCATGCTAGAAACTTCCGTGTGCAGCCACAAGCTATTATGGGCTCTAGCATAGTTGAGTAAGTTACATGAAGCTCTTGAAGAGGTAGATCAGCAGGTAGTGGGTTTTGTAGGTTTGGTATGGTCTACCCGGAGTAGAGAGTTAACGTTTCTGAAAGACTGTGTCTTGGTAATCTGTTTCTCAAACACCATGTAGTGCGAGAAATCCAATGGAGGCGATCGAGTCTTGTGGGGAAAAGTGCGCAAACCTCTGTAGAGTGTACAATCTAATCATGGTTAGCCGTTTCCCCGGTTATGGACAATTCTTGAGTATCTAGTACTTGGGTTATCACATGTATCTCACCATGTTTAATTAATACTATTGGGTTGTTAATCACTTTAATTGTGATTGAGTTGGGGATACCTTCTCAATGATGTTTCAACCACCATGATAGTAAAATTAAAATCTATTCCTTTGTTGTATGAAAAAATTGGCTTTTCGCAGAACTATAACCATAGAGCTTTCCACCAGCCATATATGCATATAGTGATAGCAATATTTTGTTCTTGCTCTACTGTGTTACTTTGCCAGCATATTCCATGTGCTGACCCATTTTCGGGCTGCAACGTATTATGTTGCAGACTTTTCAGACGAGGAGTAAGGTTCGTTAGGTCGTTGCCGTGTAGCTCAGCTATGCCATTGGAGTTGATGGACTCACTTTATCTTCCAAGCCTTCCGTTATTATTGCATTAGATGGCCTTAAGTCATATTATTGTAATAAGTTCTCTTTGGAGACATTCGATGTAATAAGTGTGTGATTGCTACTCTGTTATAAATCCTTTGAGTACTGTGTGTGTCAGCATTACCGATCCAGGGATGACACTGAAGCACAGAGACTTTACCATCTGAGGTCGGGTCGCTACACAACCATATGGCTCCTGCCAGTTGCCGATAACTCGGTTACAAAACATGATCATCTCATACAATAAAATATAGCATCACGTCTTGACCATATCACATCACAACATGCCCTGCAAAAACAAGTTAGACGTCCTCTACTTTGTTGTTGCAAGTTTTATATGCCAGCTACGGGCTTAGCAAGAACCGTTCTTACCTACGCATCAAAACCACAATGGTAGTTTGTCAAGTTGGTGCTGTTTTAACCTTCGCAAGGACCGGGCGTAGCCACACTCGGTTCAACTAAAGTTGGAGAAACTGACACCCGCCAGCCACCTGTGTGCAAAGCACGTTGGTAGAACCAGTCTCGCGTAAGCGTACACGTAATGTCGGTCCGGGCCGCTTCATCGAACAATACCGCCGAACCAAAGTATGACATGCTGGTAAGCAGTATGACTTATATCGCCCACAACTCACTTGTGTTCTACTCGTGCATATAACATCAATGCATAAAACCTGGCTTTGATACCACTGTTGGGGAAAATAGTAATTCCAAAAAAATTCCTACGCACACGCAAGATCATGGTATGCATAGCAACGAGAGGGGAGTGTGTTGTCTACGTACCCTCGTAGACCTAAAGTGGAAGCGTTAGCACAACGCGGTTGCTGTAGTCGTACGTCTTCATGATCCGACCGATCAAGTACCGAACGTACGGCACCTCCAAGTTCAGCACACGTTCAGCCCGATGACGTCCCTTGAACTTCGATCCAGCCGAGTGTTGAGGGAGAGTTTCGTCAGCACGACGGTGTGGTGAAGATGTTGATGTTCTACCGACGCAGAGCTTCGCCTAAGCACCGCTACAGTATTATCGGGGTGGACTATGGTGGAGGGGGGCACCACACACGGCTAAGAGATCAATGATCTAATGTTGTGTCTCTAGGGTGCCCCCTGCCCCTGTATATGAAGGAGCAAGGGGGGTGCGGCCAGCCAGGGCATAGGTGCGCCAGGAGGAGTCCTACTCCCACCGGGAGTAGGACTCCCCCCCTTTCCTAGTTGGATTAGGACTTGGGAGGGGGAAGAAGGAAAGAGGGGGGCCACCCCCCTTGCCCTAAACCAATTCGGATTGGGCCTTGGGGGGCGTGCCCCACACTTACTTAGCTTCCCTCCTTTTCCACTAAGGCCCATGTAGGCCCATTAAGCCCCCGGGTGGTTCCGGTAACCTCCCGGTACTCCAGTAAAATCCCGGTTTCACCCGGAACACTTTCGATATCCAAACATAAGCTTCCAATATATCAATCTTCATGTCTCAACCATTTCGAGACTCCTCGTCATGTCCGTGATCACATCCGGGACTCCGAACAACCTTCGGTACATCAAAACATAAAACTCATAATATAACTGTCATCGTAGCGTTAAGCATGCGGACCCTACGGGTTCGAGAACTATGTAGACATGACCGAGACACGTCTCCGGTCAATAACCAATAGCGGAACCTGTATGCTCATATTGGCTCCCACATATTCTATGAAGATCTTTATCGGTCAAACCGCATAACAACATACGTTGTTCCCTTTGTCATCGGTATGTTACTTGCCCGAGATTCGATTGTCGGTATCTCAATACCTAGTTCAATCTCGTTACCGGCAAGTCTCTTTACTCGTTCCGTAATACCTCATCCTGCAACTAACTCATCAGTTGCGATGCTTGCAAGGCTTAAGTGATGTGTATTACCGAGTGGGCCCAGAGATACCTCTCCGACAATCGGAGTGACAAATCCTAATCTCAAAATACGCCAACCCAACAAGTACCTTCGGAGACACCTGTAGAGCACCTTTATAATCACCCAGTTACGTTGTGACGTTTGGTAGCACACAAAGTGTTCCTCCGCTAACGGGAGTTGCATAATCTCATAGTCATAGGAGCATGTATAAGTCATGAAGAAAGCAATAGCAACATACTAAACGATCGAGTGCTAAGCTAACGGAATGGGTCAAGTCAATCACATCATTCTCCTAAGGATGTGATCCCGTTAATCAAATGACAACTCATGTCTATGGTTAGGAAACATAACCATCTTTGATCAATGAGCTAGTCAAGTAGAGGCATACTAGTGACACTCTGTTTGTCTATGTATTCACACATGTATTGTGTTTCCGGTTAATACAATTCTAGCATGAATAATAAACATTTATCATGATATAAGGAAATAAATAATAACTTTATTATTGCCTCTAGGGCATATTTCCTTCAGGATGGTTATATGATCCAATTATATTTGCATTGTTAAGAGATTTCACTAGTGAAAGTATGGACCCTAGGCCTCATTTTCAAGCATTGCAATACCATTTTTGTGCCCGCTTACTATTTGTTACCTTGCTGTTTTTATTTATTCAAATTATAAAAATATATTTCTACCATCCACATCACACTTTTATTACCATCTCTTCGCCGAACTAGTGCACCTATACAAATTACCATTGTATTTGGTGTGTTGGGGACACAAGAGACTCTTTGTTATTTGGTTGCAGGGTTGTTTGAGAGAGACCATCTTCATCCTACGCCTCCCACGGATTGATAAACCTTAGGTCATCCACTTGAGGGAAACATTTTACTATCCTACAAAACTCTGCGCTTGGAGGCCCAACACAAGTCTACAAGAACAAGTTGTGTATTAGACATCAAGCTCTTTTCTGACGCCATTATCGGGGAGGTGAGTGCTTGAAGGTATATCTTTAGATCTTGCAATTGAATCTTTTAGTTTCTTGTTTTATCACTAGTTTGGTTAAAAAAGAAAACTACAAAAAATGGAATTGAGGTTGCATCATATTGTTGATCATCTTTATAATATCTTTCTTGAAAATGATGGATCAGAAAATTGTGCTCAATTGTTAGAAGAAGAAGTCAATAAAATGTTTGGCACAAAATATTTGAATGATGAGCATGATTGCAATGTTGTTAGTATGAATTCTTTGAATATCCAAAATGCTAATGATTATTGCACTAGTCATGAGAAAAATGTTTATTATAAGCATGTCAATTTTTGTGGAGTGCATAAAGTTTGTGAAGACGTGCCTTATAGGGAAGATAGCTTTTGTAAGACGCATAAACATGATTGAACCAATTCTTTGCTCAAAGTGATAGATGAATTCGCTACAAAATTATGTTCTCTTTGTCCTATTACTTGTGATCTTTGCAATAAAGTTGGTGATCTTAATTTCAAATGCATGCTTTTTCATGATCGAAGCGTGTCCAAATATTGCAATAAGTTGATCACTCTTGAACTTTATAATGAGCTCTGACAATTTTTGGGGAGTGAAGAATTGACACATAAAAATAGTTGGTTTGAAGTATTCTTTCTCACAGATGTCATTGAAACTAAACTAAAGAATATCTATATGTTTTGCATGGTAACTTTCAATGAGAATGCTTATATTGCCAACTATAGAAAGATGGGAAAACCAATAGAATATAAAAGGAATACTGATTAAAGGGTAAAGATTTCCAGTTTCCCTCCCATTGTCTCTCGTGATGAAATAGGTGACGAGGATGAGCTCCCTATTCAACCAATCTCATCAATAAGAAGCTTGAAAAAAATTAATTAAACCCACATGTGATGTGGTGAAGAAGAAGAAAAGAAGAAAGAATAGAGGTAAAAAGGTATCTTTCCCAAATAGAGTTGCTGCTATTATTTTTGTGCCTCATGAAAATGAATTAAAAATAATTGTGGAGGATGATGCACTTGATGATGATATTGCTTCTATGTCTTATGGCACAATGCCCGAGAGAACTATTGATGATGATTTTGTTATGCCCGTTGCTTGTTGTGATGATTATGATTGGGAAGATAATGATACTTCTTATAATCTTGGAAATCTTTTTGGCACCAAATTGGGAAATTATGATGATAACAATTACTATACCATTGGTGCTATTCATACTATTAATGATGAGAATGATTATGCTTATGATATGTCGAGCCACAAGCTTGGGGATGCTATGTTTCATGAGAATGACATGTTTGAGAGTTTATTTGCTGCAACTAATGGTTGTCCCAAGCTTGTGGATGCTATGTCTAATGAAGATGATCTTTTTATCCCCCCTACTTTGGATGATCAAATTTGCTATGATGATTGCATGCCTCCTATCTATGATGAGAACAAAGTTGCTACTTACGATGATTATTGTGATGATACTTATGTTATAAAAAGTAGTGAAAATTATTGTCATAATTTTGAATATCCTTTTACTGATCATTACTCTTCTTATGTGGAAACAATTTATAGTATTCGAGTTTCATATGATACTCCCACCATTGTGAATGAGAAGAAATTAACTTATGTGGAGAGTAATAAAAATTCTATGCTTGTGGATCATGAAAAGAATGTTTTATGTGATGGTTATATTGATGAATCTATTCATGATGCTACTGAAAACTAATATGAGAGAGGAACTTATGATTCATGATGCTCTCTTTATGTTTCAATTCTTATCTTTTTTGCAAGCATCATTGAAATCACCATGCCTAGCTAAAAGGCATTAAAGAAAAGCGCTTGTTGGAAAACAACCCAACACTTATGCCTACTGTTTTTGTGTGTTAACATGATTAGGCTACTGTATTAATCATGTTTTATTGCTTTCGTTTCAATAAAGTGCCAAGCAAGACCTTTGGGATGGTCTATGGTGATAGTTGATTTGATCTTGCTGAAAAACAGAAACTTTTGTGCTCAGGGAAATAATTCTCATTTTTAACAAACGCGTGATAAAATACTAATTCTTTTTTAAGAAGATTAATAGACAAATGTCCTAGGTTCTCCTAATTTTTCAGAATTTTTGGAGTAGCAGAAGTATGGTTGGAGTACAGATTACTACAGACTATTATGTTTTTGAGAGATTCTGTTTTCAATGCATAGTTTGCTTGTTTTCTAGTTTTTATGGCTTATATTGCTCAATATAAATTGTGAAAATTATATGCTACAGTAGGAATTGTGTGAGAACAATTATGAATCTTGTCTTTGACAGTACCAAAGTGAAATGGTTTGCTCTTTATCATACTAACCTATCTCACGAAGTTCCGTTAAGTTTTGTGTGATTGAAGATTTCAAGTTTTGGGTGAGATGTCGATATGAGGAGAATAAGGACTGAAAATACCCTAAGCTTTGGTATCCCCAAGGCACCCCAAGGTAATATTCAAGAAGATCCAAGCAACTAAGCTTGGGGATGCACCGAAAGACATCCCCTCTTTCGTCTCCAACATTATCGGTAACCTCACTTGGAGCTACATTTTATTCATCACATGATATGTGTTTTGCTTGGAGCGACATTTTCCTTTGTTAGGATTTTATTTCTGTTATTTATAATAATGTTTTTCATCTTTTATTTCAATAAAAGTGACAAGGATCGCCTTTACCATGCTATTTTGCAAGTATACATGTTGCTGTTTCAAAACAGAAACTTTATCGTTGTTGCAAAAATTCCCTAGTAAATTCAGAATGTGATAAAATGCTGAAACTTTTTGCACAATAAGATCTGATAAATTTTCTACAGTGTGGTAAATTTTCATAATTATTGGAGTTAAATAAGTATTGATACTCTTGCATTCTTTACAGACTGTACTGTTTTAGCATATTGCTGTTATGTTTGCATTGTTTGCATATGTTTGCTTGTTTAATGATTCTATTTGAGGATAGGAGTATTAAATATGCAGAGGCATTTAGTACGCAATGTTGAATAATAATTTTGGTGATTTTCTATAGTAGATAATGATAAAGTTTTGCATTGATTTATACTAATCTCACGAGTTCTTGTTGAGTTTTGTGTGGATGAAGTTTTTGAGATTTAGGAAAACCGTGATATGAGAGGAATTAAGGAGACACAAAAGATAAAGATTGGGGATGCCCAAGGCACCCCAAGATAATATTTCAAGAAGTCTCAAGCATCTAAGCTTGGGGATGCCCTGGTAGGCATCCCACCTTTCTTCTTCAACAATTATTGGTTAGTATCGGTTGAGCCTAAGTTTTTGCTTCTTCACATGATGTGTGCTATTCTTGGATTGTCATTTTCTTTTGTTTTGATTGCTGTTTTAATAAAATACTTAGATCTAAAACTTTTAAATAAGAGAGAGTCCTCAAATAGTTACCCATTTACATGATCTTCACTTATATCTTTTTGGAGTAGCTTGTCATTTACTCTTGTGCTTCACTTATATCCTATGAGTAAATTGTTGAATGAATTGAATATCATGAAGTTGAAATTATATGTTCATATCATGCCTAGTAGTAGCTTCACATTGGGTTTATAAAGTGAAATCTTTTGAATCTTGACAATCACAATATTGGTCATACAAGCAATCCCTGAATAATTACCATAAGGAAGAGAACTTTCACATGCAAATACACTATCTTGGAAATCTTTTGAGATTGTGAGCCCCCATCAAAATATTAAATGCCAAAATTGTTGACGTTGGACAAGGAAGACAATGTAATGAGTTATGTTTGTCCATATTTACATAGAAGTTATATTGTCATAGAGCCTTCAACATGTGATGCTTGCCCCCCATCTTTGCTAGCCAAAAATTCCGCACTAAGTAGAGATACTACTTGTGCATCCAAAAACCCTTAAACCCAAATCTTATTTTCGAGAATCCACCATACCTACCTAAGTATTGAGCAAGATCCTTCAAGTAAGTTGTCATCGGTGCAATAAGGAAATAAAAATTGCTTCTAAAAGTGTTAGATCATTTAGTGTAAGAGAAAATTGAGCGTTGTATAAACTTGTGATGGCAAAGAATAAAAGTGACAGACCGCATAATAAAGGTTGCTGTCATAAGGGGCAATATAATGTGACGTTCTCTTGCACTAAGGGATTGAGCATGCAAACAAAAAGCACATGTCAACCTCTGCTTCCCCCTGCGAAGGGCCTACCTTTTACTATTATGTATTTACTTTCATGCAAGAGTCAAAGTTTTTCTCTCTATTCCTTTTTATTTTTCTCTTTTGGCAAGCATCATGTGGTGAGGAAAGATCTAGGCATATATATCCAGTTGGATATGGGTAGCATGAGTTATTATTGTTGACATCACCCTTGAGGTGAATACGTTGGGAGGTAAAATTATAAGCCCCTATCTTTCTGTGTGTCCAGTTGAAACGTTTTGCTCATGTGTATGCGGTGAGTGTTAGCAATCATAGAAGACTATATGATGGTTGAGTATGTGGATCTCTTACTTAGACTCTGTTGAATAAGTTGAATTGCAAATTGCTTGGTGACTGAGAACATAGGTTGTTGAGTTTCAAGAGAATTCATTGTTTGAATCTTAACATGTGAATTGGTTGCTACTTTAATATGAGAAGTTTTATAAGAAAGAATTTCTGTTATGATGCTAGGAAAAGTGATTGAAATTGTCATTAATCAAACTTGTGCACTTTGCTAGCATTCACACTTCATAAATTATTTCTTTTATCATTTACCTACTCGAGGATGAGTAGGAATTAAGCTTGGGGATGCTGATACGTCTCCAACGTATCTATAATTTATGAAGTATTCATGCTACTATATTATCATTATTGGATGTTTTACAGTCATTTTATAGTAACTTCATATAATTTTTGGGGACTAACCTATTGACCCAGTGCCAGATGTTGTTTTTTGCTTGTTTTTTACATCGCAGGAAATCAATATCAAACGGAGTCCAAACACCGCCAAACTTTTTCTGGATTTTTATGGACTAGAAGACCACCAGTGGGCCAGAGTAGCACCTGGGGGGTGCCCCGAGGGGGGCACAACCCACCAGGGCCCGCTTGGGGGCCCAAGCGCGCCCAGGTGGGTTGTGCCGACCTCGGTGGCCTCCCGCACCCCCTCTTCGCCCTATAAATTGCCAAATATTCCAAAACCCTCGGGGGTAACCCTAGATCAGAAGTTCCGCCGCCGCAAGCCTCCATAGCCACGAAAAACCAATCTAGACCCCGTTCCAGCACCATGATGAGGAGGGAGTAGTCCACCCTCGGGGCTGAGGGTTTGTACTAGTAGCTATGTGTTTAGTCTCTCTCTCTTTCTCGTGTTCTTGAGATGTCACGATATTGATGTATCGCGGGCTTTGTTAATATAGTCAAATCATATGGTGTTTTCCCCTCTCTATCTTGTTGTGATGAATTGAGTTTTTTCCTTTGAGATTTTGTTGTTATCGGATTGAATACTTCTATGGATTTGAGAGCACTTGATATATATCTTGCATATGAATACTCGTGGTGACAATGGGGTATCATATTGTTTCACTTGATATGTGTTTTGGCACTCAACTCGCGGATTCCCGCGGTGACATTGGGGTAATCTATGCATAGGGGTTGATGCACGTTCTCGTCTTTTGTTTCTCCGGTAGAAATCTTGGGGCACTCTTTGAGGTTCTTTGTGTTGGATTGAGCATTATGAATCTGAAATTATTTGGTGTTATTTTGGTACGAACCCTTGGATAGATCGATCGGAAAGAATAGCTTCGAGGTGGTTTCGTACCCTACAAACGTTTTCTTCTTATGTTCTCCACTAGATAGGAACTTTGGAGTGATTCTTCATCGCACGTTGAGGGATGGTTATATGATCCAATTATATTAGCATTGTGGAGAGATTGCACTAGTGAAATTATGGACCCTAGGCCACATTTTCAAGCATTGCAATACCGTTTTTGTGCCCGTTTACTATTTGTTACCTTGCTGTTTTTATTTATTCAGATTATAAAAATATATTTCTACCATCCATATCACACTTTTATCACCATCTCTTCACCGAACTAGTGCACCTATACAAATTATCATTGTATTTGGTGTGTTGGGGACACAAGAGACTCTTTGTTATTTGGTTGCAGGGTTGTTTGAGAGAGACCATCTTCATCCTACGCCTCCCACGGATTGATAAACCTTAGGTCATCCACTTGAGGGAAAATTGCTACTGTCCTACAAAACTCTGCGCTTGGAGGCCCAACACAAGTCTACAAGAACAAGTTGCATAGTAGACATCAATCACCGACTTGGTAGCAGTAGGAGGTCGCAATTCTGCCACTGGAGTCAGCTCCCCTCCCAAACACTTCACTCTCTCCCTCTCCACCTCCCCAGTGCTCTCCCTCATCCCCTCCTAACTTGCCATGGAATTCACTCCAATGACCCAACCCAAAAGAAGAGAGATAGAACTGTGTGTCCCCTATTCTGAGTTTTTTCTTGGAGGAGATAGTCCCCTCGAATTGGTACAGATATATTGCCTGCCATCCCCAAAATTCACACCTTCCACAACGGGATTGATGCACTTAACAAAGAATAAATGACCTTGATTCGTCAGTTTCCCTAAACTGCCAGCGTTGATTGCTCTTTCTCCCAAATACATCTATGTCATGGAAAATCTCTCTAGCCTTAATCCTATCCCATTGAAACCCTTGTCTCGCGCCCAAATTAAAGGAAAGAAAACCCAAATCAGATCGAATCAGGTTGGAATCCCCCTTACCACCTACAGACACAAATTTTGAATCCCCCTTCCATGTAAATAGAATAGCGAATTATCTTCCTCTCCAATTGCTACCCTCCTACGTAGCAGAGGAAACCTCATCAATTGATTTGCTCAGGATCTTCTTCGCCCTATCCTTCGACCTCCCCAGACATCTCCCTCGATCTGCCGCCACCGAGAGGATGCACTTGGATCTTGCCTTGAAATCGCTCCAATCCCGCGTGCTGAAGAGGCTCGCCTCGATGCCCTCCTCCATACGTGTGTCCCCTCCCTTGTAGGGGCCGCCGGTGGCAGCGCTGCCCTCTCACTCACTATCATCTAGCATCGCCGCCAGATCGCCTAGACGATCATGGGAGCTCAGTTTTTTTGTTGCAAAACCTCCTCCACTAAGTTTTACTTCACCTAACCAGCTTAGCTTGTTTGCAAATTTTCACCCCATTGTATATGTAAAGCAACAATAGAACAGAATACACAACAAAACAATACAAAATGATGAGGTAGCCCTTATACAGCACCAAACCCAAGATAACTGAGTCACAAAGAATGCACATGAGTACGCTACCGAAAGAGGGCACATGAAGAGCTGAATACGACACCATGCTATAACTATCTCACTTAAGCTTCACAACAACGCCCCAAGAGGTAGAACGGTGCTAAGCATCGCTGCTGCCAAGACCAAATGGACAAAGGTTTCGCCCAAAATCCAACCATGAAGAGGAGCACCATGACAATGTCTTCTAGACGAGAGCGGTGGCCGCGAGCATCGGCAGCGTCGGCGACAAAACACGAAGCTCCACCACGAGGCCTCTACGACAAGCACGATGAGATCAAAACTCCATATCCAGATCAAGGTGCCGTCACTGCCAAAGACAGAGATCATGCCCGAGTCATCCGTCGCTTCACCTCTTGCCGCCCCCACAGCCAAGAGGCAAAGCCACCAGCGTCGCCATGGTGCCCGCCGGAGAGCCTACCGTGCGGACTGCCAACCGGAGCCGCCGCCCCGGCATCCATGTTTGAAACATAACCACCTGCCTACATCATGGTGCACCTACCACGACCGGAGAAGTAAAAGGCAACTCCTTTCATTCTTAGCTAGCATCAACCATGAAGTTTGGGTCAATGACTCCACGGTAGAAGGCGCCGACACCTACGCCTCTAGCCAGTCACGGTGTACCCACCATGATGCAAGCACACGATATGCCTGATGAGGTAATGGAGTCCCAACAACCACTACCATTCACCATCGTCGTGCGTGCGACAAATCTCGACACCACGATCGACATCTCCCATACCTGCACGCCGCCGAATTGGTCCTAGGAGCGGGGTGATCGCCACTACCACCCTGCTCCGCCAACCAGAGCCAGTTCGCTAGATCCACAACGCCATGAGCTCGATAGGCCCTACCATTGCCCTGGCCGTGTTTAGCCATCCGAGCCAACTAGAAAAACTAGTCTAGACCTCAAAGTCGCCACGAAAGAGCCTCACCACACCGCAGCCTCCACCCCGCCACCCCGCCAAGGCAGAGGCCACCCGTAGCCCGCGCCACCCACAGGCAGCAAGATGGTATATCTGGGCGGATCCAATGCTGCTGCATCTTTGCCCCAGGCACACCCAACCACCCGAGAAAAGGCCATGTAGCCTCCGCACCACATGCAAAAAGAAGGGCGCTATTGAGCCACCATCAATCGACGTGGCTACCAGCGCATGCGCTTGCCGTTGCACCAACGAGCCCCGCACCAGCTTCGCGTCTCCGTCGACCGCCCGTCTCGCGCTAGCCAAGCACCCTGAGCGGAGAGGAAGAAGCAGCCCGGCCCCAGATTCACAATGAGCTACCTACCTAATTGACACATTTATATACACCTCAATTGTGGTATACTCCTCCCGACTCATGGTCCTGACCAAGAACAATGTAAAGCTTCTATAGTCAGACTTGGCAAATCTGCCCCCTATACGTCCGCGGACGAGCCCGGGCACGCCAGCGGATGCATCCGGACGGACCCTCATATCTCTTACTCGACATCCACATATCTCAAATCTGGACTCCCAAATCCATGCAAATCCATGCACGTCCATCATACACGCCAATGTCGCACGTAAACAACAAATATTGGTAGCGACAATACATAGTTCTTACATAAAAATTATTTTAAATGCACAACTCAAACATTAGCTCTTTGGTTTCCATTGTGGGTCCACATATGCACCACAAAATCACCGTGTAGCTACGTGTGGACCTGATGATCTCGAAGATTCTGATGCATATGCAGAAAATTCATAAGCTGATTCTGATGCATTTGAACTTGTTCTCCACGCGCTCCAAATTCATTGATTTGGGAAACACTATCACCCTCATCCTCGTCAATCATATTGTATAAAATAACACAACATGTCATCAGTTGCCACAAAGTTTTTGATTCCCACATCATTGCAACTCCATGAACAATTCCCAAACGAGCTTGAAGCACTCTGAATGCCCTCTCCACATCCTTCCTAGCTGCTTCCTGCATTGATGCAAAGTGGCTTTCTTTGTCGGCGTGTGGTTTGGATATGGTCTTCACAAATGCCACCCACTGAGGATGGATGCCATCGGCAAGATAGTATCGCATGTTGTTGCCACGACCGTTGATGATGTAGTTGCATGACGGCGATTCCCCATTGCAAAGCCTCCTGAACACCGGAGATCGTTGAAGCATGTTGATGTCGTTGTGAGAAACCAACATTCCAAAGAAAGCATGCCAAATTCATAAGTCATGTGATGCCACTGTTTTCAGTATGATGGTGGCCTCTTTGGTGTGCCGCAAACCTTTGGGGCAGTTCTTCCATTGCTAATGCATGGAATCAATTGTTCTGAGCATTTTCCAGGAAACCCTTTAGCCTCTCCAATAGCCAACAACTTTTTGGTGTCCTGCGCATTTGGTTCCCTCAGATACTATGCTCCAAACACCCGCACCACGGCATGGGCAAACTTGATAATAGTTTTCAGACATGTGCTCTCCCCCATCCAGACCATCTCACCAACGGCATCTGCGGCAGTACCAAGTACAAGCATCCGCAGAGCAGCCGTGCATTTATGCTTAGCACAGAAAGAAAGTTTTTCGCAACAATCCATTTTGAGCTTGAAGTAGTCACCGTGTGCCTCCACTCCTTTCACAATGGGCAAAAACAATGGTTACCGTATGCGAAAAAGGCGACAAAACCATGGATCATCTGGGAAAGTTGGGTTCGGAGCAAGGTAGTCCTATGCAATAGTCGTGCTCTGATATCTCGATTGATCACTCTTCTCCCTTTGATTAAGCCCTTGAAGTTTAGAACATGCTCCACCCACCGGTCTATTTCCTCTTGCATGCTCACGAGCATGATCATGTTCACTTCTTCGTCTATTCCTACGAATATGAAAACTCATCTTGAATCATTTAATCTAGCTCCATCGGTCCATACTCCTCATTCGACGAAGCATCCGAATTCATAGTTTCCCTACAAATGTATGCCAAAAAACCAGGTCGGACAATGTGTCGAACACATAGAGCGCAAGGGCCAGCCCGAGAGTTGCTGGACGTATCGCGGTAGTGTCCGCCTTCCAGGCGGCGCCACAGGAGCAAGGACTATTGTGCCTATGCTGGCGACACAGAGGCTCGTAACGGCCGCGGAGCAAAGGTGTCGGCGGAGCTGCGAGACGCCCGTTGCGGAGGAGGAAGAAGAGAGGAGAAAGCAAATGGATCTGGTAGGTGGATGGGGTAGATTTGATGCAATTTGTGGTGGGGTAGGGCAATCAAGTCCGACGTGGCGGACGTGCCCGGACGCGCCCAAGCGCCTTTATATTCATTTTATATTTGGGCTAGATATGAGGGGTGCCGGTCAGCGCGGGCGTTTGAGGACCGTCTAAGAAGTCCATCTAAATTGCATTTATGTGACTGGTTAGTGACAGAGCCGTTTGCTGGGACGTTTGAGGCGGGTTTAGGGTGTCTGGCTAGAGATGCTCTGATCCAATCTATTGATAAATTCCGATCATGGATGCCCCGTTGGTTGGACTAGCTCGGTCCAGACACCAGACTCCATTAGTTGTCCACTATATACTAGCTAGGTTGGTAACTCAGGTATAATTGTCGTCCTTTAAAGCTCGAGGGACCGAGATTGTGCAGAATCTCGGGCCGACAAATCAGAGATGACCAGACCCATTTGGACACACGTCCTGGTCGAAGAAGAAAGACGTTAGACACAGCGCAGACTATATATCACATTCTACCGTATCGCTGAAGTGTCAAGCCAACCCATCTTTGAAAAAGAGAAACAAAAGGGGAGAACACAGAGATCAATCCTTGGTCTTCAGGGAGATGGCCGGCGCTGCTAGCCACTCCGCCGTCTTCCCGTTTAAGCCGGTTTTCTTTGGGTCTTTTTTTTTTCTTTTTCCTTCTTCGTCTTTAATTATTTTTGCTTTTGTACCTTCATTTTTGGGGGTTTATTTTGTTCTTTTTCGGTTTTAATTTTTTAGTTTTCATTTCAATTTTTTGTATATGTCAGCAACATTTTTCTAATACACATTTCACATTTTCTAATACATGGTCATTATTTTCTATACACATTTTAAGCACTTTTAGATGCTTGATTAACATTTTTCAAATACAAAATTAACATCGTTTGAATACAGGGGTTAACCTTTTTTCTATACATACTTTAAAAAAATTCCAAATGCTTGATTAATATTTTTTAAATACAATATTAACATTTTCTAATACATTGTCGACATTTTTCTATGCACATCTAAATATTTTTAAATACAAGATTAAGTTTTTCTAATTCATGGTCAACATTTTTTATGAACATTTAACATTTTTGAAATACAATATTAACATTTTTTGAACAAAGGGCAACCATTTTTTCTAAACACATTTAACATGTTTCAAGTGGTTGATTTATATTTTTCAAATACTTGTTCAACATTTTTCCAAATGCTTAATTACACATTTAACCTTTTTCAAATGCTTGATTAACATTTTTTAAATGCTTGATTAACATTTTTCAAATACTTGTTGAACATTTTTTCAAATGCTTGATTAACATTTTTATATACATTATCAAAAAAATTCATCAGTTTTTAATACATGGTCAACATTTTTTCTATACAATTTAACCTTTTTCAAATGCTTGATTAACATTTTGCAAATACTTGTTGAACATTTTTTTCAAATGCTTGACTAACATCTTATATACATGATCAATTTTTTGGAATCGTTTTTAATACATGGTCAATAGTTTTTCTATACACATATAATATTTTCAAAATGCTTGATTAACATTTTTTAAATACATGATAAAATTGTTAGATACACATTTTTTCTTGTATACCTTTTTGTATATGTGGTAAATATTTTCTCTATACACATTTAACATTTTTCAAATGCCTGGCCAACATTTTTCAAATCTTTTTATGTATAGTGATTTTTGCAATATATTTATTTAGAATATTTGGAAGTATAAACAAAAGTAAAAAAACAAAACAAATAACAAAAACATGAAAAAAAAACAATAAACAAGGATGTTGTTCCCATGCGCCTGGGCTGGCCTAACTCGTGCCACCTTTTAGCGAGAGTTCCTACCGTCTCACTAAATGCGAGATATAGGCGCACCCTAGACACAAAGCCTCCTACATGTGGTCGGGGCCTAGACCAACTTGGTTGTTTGCCCACTAGCAAGGTTGGGCCTCCATAGCACAAAGCTCAAATCAC
>NC_041390.1:141804852-141842095 GCF_002162155.2 Triticum dicoccoides
ATTTTAAAATAATTACGATTTAGGCTTGAACAAATGCGGAATAAACCTAGCGGTTAATTTGTCAAGCATAAAACCTACAACAACTAGGCTCACCTATGTGCACCAACAACTTGTACTAAGAAAGATAAAGAACTATGTGATAGCAAGATATATGACAAGAAACAATATGGCTATCACAAAGTAAAGTGCATAAGTAAAGGGCTCGAGTAAGAGATAACTAAGGCACACGGAGACGACGATGTATCCCGAAGTTCACACCCTTGCGGATGCTAATCTCCCTTTGGAGCGGTGTGTAGGCACAATGCTCCCCAAGAAGCCACTAGGGCCACTGTAATCTCCTCACGCCCTCGCACAATGCAAGATGCCATGATTCCACTAAGGGACCCTTGAGGGCGGTCACCCGTACAAATGGCAACCGTTGGGGGCGGTCAGCGAACTCGTACACTTTGGCAACCCTTGGGGGCGGTCACCAGAACCCGTCAAATTGCTCGGGGCGATCTCCACAACCTAATTGGAGACCCCGACGCTTGCCCGGAGCTTTACACCATAGTGATTGAGCTCCGAACACCACCAACCGTCTAGGGCGCCCAAGCACCCAAGAGGAACAAGCTCAAGGGTACCAAGCACCCAAGAGTAATAAGCTTCTCAACTTGTAACTTTCACGTATCACCGTGGAGAACTCAAATCGATGCACCAAATGCAATGGCAAGGGCACAAGGAGTGCCCAAGTCCTTCTCTCCCAAGTCCCACCAAAGCAACTAATGTTAGGGAGGAAAATGAGAGGAAGAACAAGAAGGAGAACACCAACAACTCCAAGATCTAGGGGTTCCCCTCACATAGAGGAGAAAATGATTGGTGGAAATGTGGATCTAGATCTCCTCTCTCTTTTCCGTCAAAAACTAGCAAGAATTCATGGAGGGATTGAGAGTTAGCAAGCTCGAAGAAGGTCAACAATGAGGGAAGAACACGAGCTCAAAGGATAAAGTTCATTGAGGAAGAAGACCCCCTTTTATAGGAGGGGGAAAATCCAACCGTTATGCTCATAGCCCGCACAGAGCGGTACTACCGCTCCTACGAGCAGTACTACCGCTAGGGAGGCAGAAGCCCAATGAAACAACACTGCAAAGGGGCAACAGGGCGGTACTACCGCGCGACCACGGAGAAAAGAAACTGCGATGCCTACAACCGTTGGAGACAGCTACGAGAAAAAGTCGGCACGATACTAATGCTCACAGGGAGCGGTACTACCGCGTAAGGGCGGATGTAACAAATTACATCCGCGCCTAATACCGCATGCAACAGCGCCAGGACACGAGGCAGCGGTACTACCATTTAGCAGGAGCAGCACTACCGCATAGGGCGCGGAAGTAAAAAATTACTTCCGCGCCTACTTCCGTGCACGCTAGCATTCTGGGCTAGAGGCAGCGGTACTACCGCTCACCAGGAGCAGTACTACCGCTGGCCCCTGCGGTACTACCGCTCCCTTGAGCAGTACTACCACACGCCACAGAGAATTTAGCACTTGGATGCCTTCAAAACGCAGCTAAAGACAACAGACGGATCCAATAAACCAGAACTGCCATAACTTCTGCAAATGAGCTCCGAATTGAGCAAACTCAAGCTTGTTGGTTATAGTAAGAAGAGGCAGGGGAGGTATGCCTAACAGATAGAGGAGTGAAACCTCCAACAGAGAAGAATGGGCATAACCTCCAACATCGAAAACATCATAGAAGATGCAAGTGAACTCCGTTTTCGATGAACTCGATCTTCTCATCAAGATGACCATAAGCTCCAAAATTCACAAAGAGAACCAAATAAGAACCAAGAAAGATGATGCAAGGATGCAATGGTTTGAGCTCTCTACAAACGATTCGATCAAGCTACTGAAGGAAATATGCCCTAGAGGCAATAATAAAGTTATTATTTATTTCCTTATATCATGATAAATGTTTATTGTTCATGCTAGAATTGTATTAACCGGATACTTAGTACATGTGTGAATACATATACAAACAGAGTGTCACTATTATGCCTCTACTTGACTAGCTCATTAATCAAAGATGGTTAAGTTTCCTAACCATAGACATGAGTTGTCATTTGATTAACGGGATCACTCATTAGGAGAATGATGTGATTGACTTGACCCATCCGTTAGCTTAGCACGATGATCGTTTAGTTTGTTGCTATTGCTTTCTTCATGACTTATACATGTTCCTATGACTATGAGATTATGCAACTCCCAAATATTGGAGGAACACTTTGTGTGCTACCAAACTTCACAACGTAATTGGGTGATTATAAAGGTGCTCTACAGGTGTCTCCGATGGTACTTGTTGAGTTGGCATAGATCAAGATTATGATTTGTCACTCCGATTGTCGGAGAGGTATCTCTGGGCCCTCTCGGTAATGTACATCACTATAAACCTTGAAAACAATGTAACTAATGAGTTAGTTGCGGGATGATGCATTATGGAACGAGTAAAGAGACTTGCCGGTAACGAGATTGAACTAGGTATTGAGATACCGACGATTGAATCTCGGGCAAGTAACATATCGATGACAAAGGGAACAACGTATGCTGTTATGCGGTTTGACCGATAAAGATCTTCGTAAAATATGTAGGAACCAATATGAGCATCCAGGTTCCGCTATTAGTTATTGACCAGAGACATGTCTTGGTCATGTCTACATAGTTCTCGAACCCGTAGGGTCCGCACGCTTAAAGTTCTGTGACGATCGGTTTTATGAGTTTATGTGATTTGATGTACCGAACGTAGTTCGGAGTCCCGGATGAGATCGGGGACATGACGAGGAGTCTCCAAATGGTCGAGACGTAAAGATAAATATATTGGACGACTATATTCGGACATTGAAAAGGTTCCGAGTGATTCGGGTATTTTTCGGGGTACCAGGGAGTTACGGGAATACGAGTAAGAAGTAATGGGCCTCATGGGCCAAGTGGTGGAAGAGAGGAGGCAGGGCGCGCGGCCCCCCTAGCCCAAACCGAATTGGACTAAGGGGCCGGCCCCCCTTTCCTCCTTTTCCTCCCTCTCCTTCCTTCTCCGTCTCCTCCTTCCTTTCCTCCTCCTAGTAGGAGTAGGAAAGGGGGTCCTACTCCTACTAGGAGGAGGACTCCTCCTCCTGGCATGCCCTACAGGGGCCGGCCGACCTCCCCCTTGCTCCTTTATATACGGGGGCAGGGGGCACCCTAGAACATAGAAGTTGATCTGTTGATCTCTCCCAGCCGATTGCGGTGCCCCCCTCCACCATAATCCACCTCGATCATATCGTAGCGGTGCTTAGGCAAAGCCCTGCGTCGGTAGCATCATCATCACCGTCATCACGCCGTCGTGCTGACGGAACTCTCCCGTGAAGCTCTGCTGGATCAGAGTTCGTGGGACGTCATCGAGCTGAACGTGTGCCGAACTCGTAGGTGCCGTGCGTTCGGTACTTGGATCGGTTAGATCATGAAGACGTACGACTACATCAACCGTGTTGTGCTAACGCTTCCGCTTTCGGTCTACAAGGGTACGTGGACACACTCTCCCCTCTCGTTGCTATGCATCACCATGATCCTGTGTGTGTAGGAATTTTTTTGAAATTACTACGTTCCCCAACAGTGGCATCCAAGCCTGGTTTATGCGTAGATGTTATATGCACGAGTAGAACACAAGTGAGTTGTGGACGATACAAGTCATAATGCTTACCAGCATGTCACACTTTGTTTCGGCGGTATTGTTGGATGAAGCGGCCCGGATCGACATTACGCGTACGCTTACGCGAGACTGGTTCTACCGACGTGCTTTGCACACAGGTGGCTGGCGGGTGTCAGTTTCTCCAACTTTAGTTGAATCGAGTGTGGCTACGCCCGGTCCTTGAGAAGTTTAAAACATCACCAACTTGACAAACTATCGTTGTGGTTTTGATGCGTAGGTAAGAACAGTTCTTGCTCAGCCCGTAGCAGCCACGTAAAACTTGCAACAACAAAGTAGAGGACGTCTAACTTGTTTTTACAGGGCATGTTGTGATGTGATATGGTCAATACATGATGAGATATAAATTGTTATATGAGATGATCATGTTTTGTTATCGGCAACTGGCATAAGCCTTATGGTTGTGTCTTTATTGCATAAGATGCAAGCGCCAAATAATTGCTTTACTTTATCGCTATGCGATAGCAATAGTTGCAAGAGCAATAGATGGCGAGAAGACCATGTGACGACACATTGATAGAGATCAAGATGATGGAGAACATGGTGTCATGCCGGTGACGATAGAGATCATGACGGTACTTTGGAGATGGAGATCAAAGGCGCAAGATGATCATGGCCATATCATGTCACATATTTTGATTGCATATGATGTTTATCCTTTATACATCTTATTTTGCTTAGTTCGACGTTAGCATTATAAGATGAGCTCTCACTAAATTTCAAGGTATAGGTGTTCTCCCTGAGTATCCACCATTGCGCGACAGTTCGTCGTGCCGAGACACCACGTGATGATCGGGTGTGATAAGCTCTACGTTCACATACAACGGGTGCAAACCAGTTTTGCACACGCGGAATACTCGGGTTAAACTTGACGAGCCTAGCATATGCAGATATGGCCTCGGAACACTGGAGAAAGAAAGGTCGAGCGTGAATCATATAGTAGATATGATCAACATAGTGATGTTCACCATTGAAAACTACTCCATCTCACGTGATGATCGGACATGGTTTAGTTGATATGGATCACATGATCACTTAGATGATTAGAGGGATGTACATCTAAGTGGGAGTTCTTAAGTAATATGATTAATTGAACTTTAATTTATCATGAACTTAGTCCTAATAGTATTTGCATAACTATGTTGTAGATCAATAGCTCATGATGTAGCTTCCCATTTATTTTTTGATATGTTCCTGCTACCTCTTGATCACTGCGTTGGTTTTCCCTTGAAGTGGAAAGGGTGATGCAGTAAAGCAGCGTAAGTATTTCCCTCAGTTTTTGAGAACCAAGGTATCAATCCAGTAGGAGATCACGCTCAAGTCCCACGCACCTACACAAACAAATAAGAACCTCGGTCACTTACGAGAGTGAGATATGATAGATATGATAAGATAATATTTTGGTATTTTTATGATAAAGAGAAATAAAGATGCGAAGTAAAATAAACAGCAAATGAAATAACTAAGTATTGTAAGATTAATATGATGGAATATAGACCCGGGGGCCATAGGTTTCACTAGTGGCTTCTCTCAAGAGCATAAGTATTACGGTGGGTAAATGAATTACTGTCGAGCAATTGATAGAATTGAGCATAGTTATGAGAATATCTAGGTACGATCATGTATATAGGCATCATGTCCGAGACAAGTAGACAGAAATGATTCTGCATCTACTACTGTTACTCCACACATCGACCGCTATCCAGCATGCATCTAGAGTATTAAGTTCAAGAGAACAGAGTAATGCCTTAAGGAAGATGACATGATGTAGAGGGATAAAATCATGCAATATGATATAAACCCCATCTTTTTATCCTTGATGGCAACAATACAATACGTATCGGTTCCGTTTCTGTCATTGGGATCGAACACCGCAAGATTGAACCCAAAGCTAAGCACTTCTCCCATTGCAAGAAAGATCAATCTAGTAGGCCAAACCAAACTGATAATTTGAAGAGACTTGCAAAGATAAACCAATCATACATAAAAGAATTCAGAGGAGAATCAAATATTGTTCATAGATAATCTGGATCATAAACCCACAATTCATCGGATCTCGACAAACACACCGCAAAAGAAGATTACATCGAATAGATCTCCAAGAAAATCGAGGAAAACTTTGTATTGAGATCCAAAGAGAGAGAAGAAGCCATCTAGCTAATAACTATGGACCCGTAGGTCTGAAGTAAACTACTCACAGATCACCGGAGAGGCCATGGAGTTGATGTAGGGGCCCTCCATGATAAATGCCCCCTCCAGTGGAGCTCCGAAAAAGGCCCCGAGATGGGATCCCTCGAGTACAGAAGGTTGCGGCGGTGGAATTAGGTTTTCGTGGTGCTCCTAGATGTTTGGGGGTACGTGGATATATATAGGAGGAAGAAGTACATCGGTGGAGCAACAGAGGGCCCACGAGGGTGGAGGGCGTGCCCAAGGGGTAGGCGCGCCCCCTGCCTCGTGCCTTCCACCCTTGTTTCTTGGCGTCCACTCCAAGTCTCCTGGATCACGTTTGTTGAGAAAATCACGCTCCCGAAGGTTTCATTCCATTTGGATTCCGTTTGATATTCCTTTTCTTCGAAACCCTAAAATAGGCAAAAATAGCAATTTGGACTGGGCCTCCGGTTAGTAGGTTAGTCCCAAAAATGATATAAAAGTGTAAAATAAAGCCCATTAACATCCAAAATAGATAATATAATAGCATGGAGCAATCAAAAATTATAGATACGTTGGAGACGTATCAAGCATCCCCAAGCTTAATTCCTGCTCGTCCTCAAGTAGGTAAATGATAAAAGAAGAATTTTTGATGTGGAATGCTTCCTAACATATTTCTCATTTTTAATTTTATTTATTGTGGCATGAATGTTCAGATCCATAAGGTTCAAGATAAAAGTTTAATATTGACATAAAAATAATAATACTTCAAGCATACTAACTAAGCAATTATGTCTTCTCAAAATAACATGGCCAAAGAAAGTTATCCCTACAAAATCATATAGTCTGGCTATGCTCTATCTTCACCACACAAAATATTTAAACCATGCACAACCTCGATGACAAGCCAAGCAATTGTTTCATACTTTTGATGTTCTCAAACTTTTTCAATCTTCACGCAATATATGAGCGTGAGCCATGGATATAGCACTATGGTGGAATAGAATGGTGGTTGTGGAGAAGACAAAAAGGAGAAGATAGTCTCACATCAACTAGGCATATCAACGGGCTATGGAGATGCCCATTAATAGATATCAATGTGAGTGAGTAGGGATTGCCATGCAACGGATGCACTAGAGCTATAAGAGAAACTAAGTGGGTGTGCATCCAACTTGTTTGCTCACGAAGACCTAGGGCATTTTGAGGAAGCCCATCATTGGAATATACAAGCCAAGTTCTATAATGAAAAATTCCCACTAGTATATGAAAGTGATATCATAGGAGACTCTCTATATGAAGAACATGGTGCTACATTGAAGCACAAGTGTGGAAAAAGGATAGTAACATTGTCCCTTCTCTCTTTTTCTCTCTTTTTTTTATTTGGGCCTTCTTTTTTTGGCCTCTTTCCCTTTTTTCTCTTTTTTTTCGTCCGGAGTCTCATCCCGACTTGTGGGGGAATCATAGTCTCCATCATCCTTTCCTCACTGGGACAATGCTCTAATAATGATGATCATCACACTTTATTTACTTACAACTCAAGAATTACAACTCAATACTTAGAACAAAATATGACTCTATGTGAATGCCTCCGGCGGTGTGCTGGGATGTGCAACGATGCATGAGTGACATGTATGAAGAATTATGAACGGTGGCTTTGCCACAAATACGATGTCAACTACATGATCATGCAAGCAATTTGACAATGATGAAGCGTGTCATAATAACGGAACAATGGGAAGTTGCATGGCAATATATCTCGGAATGGCTATGGAAATGCCATAATAGGTAGGTATGGTGGCTGTTTTGAGGAAGGTATATGGTGGGTTTATGGTACCGGCGAAAGTTGCGCGATACTAGAGAGACTAGCAATGGTGGAAGGGTGAGAGTGCGTATAATCCATGGACTCAACATTAGTCATAAGGAACTCACATACTTATTGGAAAAATCTATTAGTTATCGAAACAAAGTATTACGCGCATGCTCCTAGGGGGATAGATTGGTAGGAAAAGACCATCGCTCGTCCCCGACCGCCACTCATAAGGAAGACAATCAATAAATAAATCATGCTCCGACTTCATCACATAACGGTTCACCATACGTGCATGCTATGGGAATCACAAACTTCAACACAAGTATTTCTCAGATTCACAACTACTCAACTAGCATGACTCTAATATCACCATCTCCATATCTCAAAACAATTATCAAGTATCAAACTTCTCATAGTATTCAATGCACTTCTATGAAAGTTTTTATTATTGCCATGTTGTTCTAAAGGACTCCCAAAATAATATAAATGAAGCATGAGAGAACAATAATTTCTATGAAACAAATCCACCACTGTGCTCTAAAAGATATAAGTGAAGCACTAGAGCAAAAACTATATAGCTCAAAAGATATAAGTGAAGCACATAGAGTATTCTAATAAATTTCAATTCATGTGAGTCTCTCTCAAAAGGTGTGTACATAAAGGATGATTGTGGTAAACTAAAAAGCAAAGACTCAAATCATACAAGACGCTCCAAGCAAAACACATATCATGTGGTGAATAAAAATATAGCTCCAAGTAAAGTTACCGATAGACGAAGACGAAAGAGGGGATGCCTTCCGGGGCATCCCCAAGCTTAGGCTTTTTAGTGTCCTTGAATTTTACCTTGGGGTGCCATGGTCATCCCCAAGCTTAGGCTCTTGCCACTCTTTGTTCCATAATCCATCAAATCTTTACCCAAAACTTGAAAACTTCACAACACAAAACTCAAAGTAGAAAATCTCGTGAGCTCCGTTAGCAAAAGAAAACAAAACACCACTTCAAGGTACTGTAATGAACTCATTCTTTATTTATATTGGTGTTAAACCTACTGTATTCCAACTTCTCTATGGTTTATAAACTCTTTTATTAGCCATAGATTCATCAAAATAAGCAAACAACACAAGAAAAACAGAATCTGTCAAAAATAGAACAGTCTGTAGTAATCTGTAGCTAACGCAAGTTCTGGACCCCCAAAAATTCTAAAATAAATTGCTGGAAGTGAGTAATTTATCTGTTAATCATATGAATAAATAATTAACTAAATATCACCTTCCAAATAAAAATGGTATCAATTCTCGTGAGCGCTAAAGTTCCTGTTTTCTACAGCAAAATCAAAAAGACTTTCCCCAAGTCTTCCCAACGGTTCTACTTGGCACAAACACTAATTAAACACAAAAAAACACAAACAAAACAGAGTCTAGATAAATTATTTATTACTAAACAGGAGCAAAAAGTAAGGAATAAAAATAAAATTGGGTTGCCTCCCAACAAGCGCTATCGTTTAACGCCCCTAGCTAGGCATAAGAGCGAAGATAGATCTAGGTATTGCCATCTTTGGTTTTAGGGAAGAAAAGAGAAAACTTATTAGCTATGGCATTAATCTTTCTATTTTTATAAAGCACATGGTTGTTAATGGTAGAAGAAAGATTAAGCATTTTACGGAAATTTGCATCTAAGCTAGCTTTCATCTCTTTGATAGATTCGTTTTGGTAAGAGAGCAAAAGAGATGTGGATTCAACCCTCTCATTCATGGGGTGCCCAAATATGGTTTTCATCTTTTCATAAGTATCTACGGCATCCCCTTCAAGAAAACCTTCTTCAAAAATAGAATCTAGGACATGCTTAAACAAAGAAGGTAGGGCAACATAAAAGCTCTTTAAGTAAATTTCAATTTGGCATTGAGACACATAGCTGGCCCGGATCCTTAATAGTATATCCCAAGCATCTTTCAAAGATTCATCGAGTAAATAACGAAAAATTTCGGAGTCATCTTCGTCAAAATTATTAAGATTCTCATTGATAACTTCGATAGGTCTTTCCATAGCATCATTTTTATGAGTTTAGAGAGAATAGAAGGATTGTCAAAAGTACTAAAACTAGGGAGAGAACCCCCAACCCTTTTTGATTCCGACATGGCGAAAGAAAGGAGAGCGGAAAAGAGATGGCAAATAAAACGGCAAGGGTGAAGTGGGAGAGAGGAAAACAAGAGGCAAATGGCAAATAATGTAATGCGAGGGATAAGAGTTTGTGATGGGTACTTGGTATATTTTCACTTGGTAATGGCGCCAGAAATGACTCATTGTGGGAGTCAAATCTTGAATTGACTTGGCGCAAATCTCCCCGGCAACGGCGCCAGAAATCCTTCTTGCTACCTCTTGAGCACTGCGTTGGTTTTCCCTTGAAGAGGAAAGGGTGATGCAGTAAACCAGCGTAAGTATTTCCCTCGGTTTTTGAGAACCAAGGTATCAATCCAGTAGGAGATCACACTCAAGTCCCACGCACCTACACAAACAAATAATATCCTCGCAACCAACGCGATAAAGGGGTTGTCAAGCCCTTCTCAGTCACTTACGAGAGTGAGATCTGATAGATATGATAAGATAATATTTTTGGTATTTTTATGATAAAGAGAAATAAAGATGCAAAGTAAAATAAACGGCAATTGAAATAACTAAGTATTGGAAGATTAATATGATGGAAGATAGACCCGGGGGCCATAGGTTTCACTAGTGGCTTCTCTCAAGAGCATAAGTATTACAGTGGGTAAACGAATTACAGTCGAGCAATTGATAGAATTGAGCATAGTTATGAGAATATCTAGGTATGCTCATGTATATAGGCATCACATCTGAGACAAGTAGACCGAAACGATTCTGCATATACTACTGTTACTCCACACATCGACCACTATCCAGCATGCATCTAGAGTATTAAGTTCAAGAGAACAAAGTAATGCCTTAAGGAAGATGACATGATGTAGAGGGATAAACTCATGCAATATGATATAAACCCCATCTTTTTATCCTCGATGGCAACAATACAATACGTATCGGTTCCCTTTCTGTCATTGGGATTGAACACCGCAAGATTGAACCCAAAGCTAGGCACTTCTCCCATTGCAAGAAAGATCAATCTAGTAGGCCAAATCAAACTGATAATTCGAAGAGACTTGCAAAGATAAACCAATCATACATAAAAGAATTCAGGGGAGAATCAAATATTGTTCATAGATAATCTGGATCATACACCCACAATTCATTGGATCTCGACAAACACACCGCAAAAGAAGATTACACCGAATAGATCTCCAAGAAAATTGAGGAGAACTTTGTATTGAGATCAAAAGAGAGAGAAGAAGCCATCGAGCTAATAACTATGGACCCATAGGTCTGAAGTAAACTACTCACACATCACCGGAGAGGCCATGGAGTTGATGTAGAGGCCCTCCGTGATTAATGCCCCCTCCAGCGGAGCTCCGGAAAAGTCCTCGAGATGGGATCTCTCGAGTACAGAAGGTTGCGGCGGTGGAATTAGGTTTTCGTGGTGCTCCTGGATGTTTGGGGGGTACGTGGATATATTAGGATGAAGAAGTACGTCGGTGGAGCAACAGAGGGTCCACGAGGGTGGAGGGCGCGCCCAGGGGGGATAGGCGCGCCCCCTACCTCGTGCCTTCCTCCCTTGTTTCTTAATGGCCAGTCCAAGTCTCCTGGATCACGTTTGTTGAGAAAATCATGTTCCCGAAGGTTTCATTCCGTTTGGACTCCATTTGATATTCCTTTTCTTCGAAACCCTAAAATAGGCAAAAAAAACAACAATTTGGGCTAGGCCTCCGGTTAGTAGGTTAGTCCCAAAAATGATATAGAAGTGTAAAATAAAGCCCATTAACATCCAAAATAGATAATATAATAGCATGGAGCAATCAAAAATTATAGATACGTTGTAGACGTATCAGTTCCTAGAGAAAAATAAATTGAAAGATGTTAGTAGCAATGATGCGGATTGGATCCGTGATCTGAGGATTATCCTCAATGCTGCACAGAAGAATTATGTCCTTGATGCACCGCTAGGTGACGGACCTATTGCAGGAGCAGATGCAAACGTTATGAATGTTTGGCAAGCTCGATATGATGACTACTTGATAGTTTAGTGCACCATGCTTTACAGCTTAGAATTGGGGCTTCAAAGACGTTTTGAACGCCACGGAGCATATGAGATGTTCCAAGAGTTGAAATTAGTATTTCAGACTCATGCCCATGTCGAAAGGTATGAGACCTTTGACAAGCACTTTTCCTACAAGATGGAGGAGAATAGCTCAGCTAGTGAGCATGTGCTCAGAATGTCTGAATACTACAATCACTTAAATCAAGTGGGAGTTAATCTTCCAGATAAGATAGTGACCGATAGAGTTCTCTAGTCACTATCACCAAGTTACTGGAACTTTGTGATGGACTATAATATGCAAGGGATAACAGAAACGATTCCCAAGCTCTTCGTGATGCTGAAATCGACGAAGGTAGAAATCAAGAAAAGCATCAAAGTGTTGATGGTTGACAAGACCACTAGTTTCAAGAAAAGGGCAAAGGGAAGAAGGGGAACTTCAAGAAGAACGGCAAGCAAGTTGCTGCTCAAGTGAAGAAGCCCAACTCTAGACCCAAGCCTGGGACTAAGTGCTTCTACTCCAAAGGGACTGGTCACTGGAAGCAGAACTGCCCCAAGTATTTGGCGGATAAGAAGGATGGCAAAGTGAACAAAGGTATATTTGATATACATGTTATTGATGTGTACTTTACTAGTGTTTATAGCAACCCCTCAGTATTTGATACTAGTTCAGTTGCTGAGATTAGTAATTCGAAACGGGAGTTGCAGAATGAACAGAGACTAGTTAAGGGTGAAGTGACTATGTGTGTTGGAAGTGGTTCCAAGATTGATATGATCATCATCGCACACTCCCTATACTTTCGGGATTAGTGTTGAACCTAAATAAATGTTATTTGGTGTTTGCGTTAAGCATGCATATGATTTGATCATGTTTATTGCAATCCGTTTATTCATTCAAAGTCGGAGAATAATTGTTGTTCTGTTTACATGAATAAAACCTTCAATGGTCATACACCCAAGGTGAATGGTTTATTGAATCTCGATCATAGTGATACACATATTCATAATATTGAAGCCAAAAGATGCAAAGTTAATAATGACAGTGCAACTTATTTAACGCACTGCCATTTAGGTCATATTGGTGTAAAGCGCATGAAGAAAATCCATGCTGGTGGGCTTTTGGAATCACTTGATTATGAATCAGTTGATGCTTGCGAACCATGCCTCATGGGCAAGTTGACTAAGACTCTGTTCTCCGGAACAATGGAGCGAGCAACAGACTCGTTGGAAATAATACATACTGATGTATGCAGTCCGATGAGTGTTGAGGCTCGCGGCAGGTATCGTTATTTTCTGACCTTCACATATGATCTGAGTAAGATATGGGTATATCTTCTTGATGAAACATAAATCTGAAACATTTGAAAAGTTCAAATAATTTCAGAGTGAAGTGGAAAATCATCGTAACAAGAAAATAAAGTTTCTACGATCTGATCGTGGAGGAGAATATTTGAGTTACGAGTTTGGTCTTCATTTGAAACAATGCGGAATAGTTTCGCAACGCACGCCACCTGGAACACCACAGCGTAATGGTGTGTCCGAACATCATAACCATACTTTATTAGATATGGTACAATCTATGATGTCTCTTACCGATTTACCACTATCATTTTGGGGTTATGCATTAGAGACAACTGCATTCACGTTAAATAGGGCACCATCTAAATCCGTTGAGACGACGCCATATGAACTGTGGTTTGGCAAGAAACCAAAGTTGTCGTTTCTTAAAGTTTGGGGTTGCGATGCTTATGTGAAAAAGTTTCATCCTGATAAGCTCAAACCCAAATCGGAGAAATGTGTCTTCATAGGATACCCAAAGGAGACAGTTGGGTACACCTTCTATCACATATCCGAATGCAAGACATTCGTTGCTAAGAATGGATCCTTTCTAGAGAAGGAGTTTCTCTCGAAAGAAGTGAGTGGGAGGAAAGTAGAACTTGATGAGGTAACTGTATCTGCTCCCTTGTTGGAAAGTAGTTCATCACAGAAATCTGTTCCTGTGACTCCTGCACCAATTAGTGAGGAAGCTAATGATGATGATCATGTAACTTCAGATCAAGTTACTACAGAACCTCGTAGGTCAACCAGAGTGAGATCCGCACTAGAGTGGTACGGTAATCCTGTTCTGGATGTCATGTTGACCATGGCAAACCTACGAACTATGAGGAAGCGACGATGAACCCAGATTCCGCGAAATGGCTTGAGGCCATGAAATCTAAGATGGGATCCATGTATGAGAAGAAATTATGGACTTTGATTGACTTACCCGATGATCGATGAGTCATTAAGAATAAATGGATCTTCAAGAGGAAGACGGATGCTGATAGTAGTGTTACTATCTACAAAAGCTCGAATTGTCGCAAAATGTTTTCAACAAGTTCAAGGTGTTGACTGCGATGAGATTTTCTCACTCGTATTGATGCTTAAAAGTCTGTCCAAATCATGTTAGCAGTTGCCGCATTTTATGAAATCTGGCAAATGGATATCAAAACTGTATTCCTTCATGGATTTCTTAAAAGAAAAGTTGTATATGATGCAACCAGAAGGTTTTGTCGATCCTAAAGGTGCTAACAAAGTGAGCAAGCTCCAGTGATCCATCTATGGACTGGTGCAAGCATCTCGGAGTTGGAATATATGCTTTGATAAAGTGATCAAAGCATATGGTTTTATACAGACTTGCGGTGGAGCCTGTATTTATAAGAAAGTGAGTGGGAGCATGATGTCTACTACACAACCTTCTTCTTGTAGACGTTGTTGGGCCTCCAAGTGCAGAGGTTTGTTGGACAGTAGCAAATTTCCCTCAAGTGGATGACCTAAGGTTTATCAATCCATAGGAGGCATAGGATGAAGATGGTCTCTCTCAAGCAACCCTGCAACCAAATAACAAAGAGTCTCTTGTGTCCCCAACACACCCAATACAATAGTAAATTGTATAGGTGCACTAGTTCGGCGAAGAGATGGTGATACAAGTGGTATATGGATAGTAGATAAAGGTTTTTGTAATCTGAAAATATAAAAACAGCAAGGTAACTAATGATAAAAGTGAGCACAGACTGTATTGCAATGCGCTGAAACAAGGCCTAGGGTTCATACTTTCACTAGTGCAAGTCCTCTCAACAATAATAACATAATTGGATCATATAACTATCCCTCAACATGCAACAAAGAGTCACTCCAAAGTCACTAATAGCGGAGAACAAACGAAGAGATTATGGTAGGGTAAAAACCACCACAAAGTTATTCTTTCCAATCAATCCGTTGGACTATTCCTATAAGTGTCACAAATAGCCCTAGAGTTCGTACTAGAATAACACGTTAAGACACAAATCAACCAAAACCATAATGTCACCTCAAGTATCCGTGGGTATGATTATACGATATGCATCACACAATCTCAGATTCATCTATTCAATCAACACATAGAACCTCAAAGAGTGCCCCAAAGTTTCTACTGGAGAATCACGACGAAAACGTGTGCCAACCCCTATGCATAGGTTCATGGGCGGAACTCACAAGTTGATCACCAAAACATACATCAAGTGAATCACGTGATATCCCATTGTCACCACAGATACGCACGGGAAGACATACATCAAGTGTTCTCAAATCTTTAAAGACTCAATCCGATAAGATAACTTCAAAGGGAAAACTCAATCCATTACAAGAGAGTAGAGGGGGAGAAGAAACATAAGATCCAACTATAATAGCAAAGCTCGCGATACATCAAGATCATATCACCTCAAGAACACGAGAGAGAGAGAGATCAAACACATAGCTACTGGTACATACCCTCAGCCCCGAGGGTGGAATACTCCCTCCTCATCATGGAGAGCGCCGGGATGATGAAGATAGCCACCGGAGAGGGATTCCCCCTCCGGCAGGGTGCCAGAACGAGTCTAGATTGGCTTTTGGTGGCTACGGAGGCTTCTGGCGGCGGAACTCCCGATCTATTCTGCTCTCTGATCGTTTTAGGGTATATGGAGATATATAGGAGGAAGAAATACACCAGGGAAGCCACGAGGGGCCCATGAGGGTGGAGGGCGCATCCAGGGGGAGGGCACGCCCCCTGCCTCGTGGCTTCCTCGTTGCTTCCCTTACATACACCCCAAGTCTTCTGGATTGCTTTCGTTCCAAAAATAAGTTCCGTGAAGTTTTAGGTCAATTGGACTCCGTTTGATTTTCCTTTTCTGTGATACTCTAAAACAAGGAAAAAATAAAAACTGGCACTGGGCTCTGGGTTAATAGGTTAGTCCCAAAAATAATATAAAAGTGTATAATAAAGCCCATAAGCATCCAAAGTTGATAATATAATAGCATGGGACAATCAAAAATTATAGATACGTTTGAGACGTATCAGAGCACTACAACATTTCTGATAAGTATATGTGAATGACATATTGTTGATCAGAAATAATTTAGAATTTTCTAGAAAGCATAAAGGAGTATTTGAAAGGAGTTTTTCAAAGAAAGACCTCGATGAAGCTGCTTACACATTGAGCATCAAGATCTATAGAGATAGATCAAGACGCTTGATAAGCTTTTTCAATGAGTACACACCTTGACAAGATTTTGAAGTAGTTCAAAATGGAACAGTTAAAGAAGGAGTTCTTGCCTGTGTTGCAAGGTGTGAAGTTGAGTAAAGACTCAAAACCTGACCACAGCAGAAAATAGAAAGAGAATGAAAAGTCATTCCCTATGCCTCAGTCATAGGTTCTATAAAGTATGCTATGTTGTTTACCAGTCCTATTGTATACCTTAGCATGATTCTGGCAAGGGAGTACAATAGTGATCTAGGAGTAGATCACTGGACAATGGTCAAAATTATCCTTAGAGGACTAAGGAAATATTTCTCGGTTATGGAGGTGATAAAAGAGTTCGTCGTACATAGTTACGTTGATGCAAGCTTTTTACACCGATCTAGATGACTCTAAGTCTCAATCTGGATACATATTGAAATTGGGAGCAATTAGCTAGAGTAGCTCCGTACAGAGCATTGTAGACATATAAATTTGTGAAATACATACGGATCTGAATGTTGCAGACCCGTAGACTAAACTTCTCTCATAAGCAAAACATGATCACTCTTTGGGTGTTAATCACATAGCGATGTGAACTAGATTATTGACTCTAGTAAACCCTTTGGGTATTAGTCACATGGAGATGTGAACTAATCACATAAAAATGTGAACTAGATTATTGACTCTAGTGCAAGTGGGAGACAGAAGGAAATATGCCCTAGAGGCAATAATAAAGTTATTATTTATTTCCTTATATCATGATAAATGTTTATTATTCATGCTAGAATTGTATTAACCGGAAACTTAGTACATGTGTGAATACATAGACAAACAAAGTGTCACTAGTATGCCTCTACTTGACTAGCTCATTAATCAAATATGGTTAAGTTTCCTAACCATAGACATGAATTGTCATTTGATTAACGGGATCGGAGAATGATGTGATTGACTTGACCCATCCGTTAGCTTAGCACGATGATCGTTTAGTTTGTTGCTATTGCTTTCTTCATGACTTATACATGTTCCTATGACTATGAGATTATGCAACTCCCGAATACCGGAGGAACACTTTGTGTGCTACCAAACGTCACAATGTAACTGGGTGATTATAAAGGTGCTCTATAGGTGTCTCCGATGGTACTTGTTCAGTTGGCATAGATCAAGATTAGGATTTGTCACTCCGATTGTCGGAGAGGTATCTCTGGGCCCTCTCGGTAATGCACATCACTATAAGCCTTGCAAGCAATATAGATAATGAGTTAGTTGCGGGATGATGCATTACGGAACGAGTAAAGAGACTTGCCGGTAATGAGATTGAACTAGGTATTGAGATACCGACGATCGAATCTCGGGCAAGTAACATACCGATGACAAAGGGAACAACGTATGTTGTTATGCGGTTTGACCGATAAAGATCTTCGTAGAATATGTAGGAACCAAGATGAGCATCCAGGTTCCGCTATTGGTTATTGACCGGAGACATGTCTCGGTCATGTCTACATAGTTCTCGAACCTGTAGGGTCCGCACGCTTAAAGTTCTGTGACGATCGGTATTATGAGTTTATGTGATTTGATGTATCGAAGGTAGTTCGGAGTTTTGGATGAGATCGGGGACATGACGAGGAGTCTCGAAATGGTCGAGACGTAAAGATCGATATATTGGACGAATATATTTGGACATCGGAATGGTTCCGAGTGATTCGGGTATTTTTCAGGGTACCGGGGAGTTACGGGAATACGAGGAAGAAGTAATGGGCCTCATGGGCCAAGTGGTGGAAGAGAGGAGGCAGGGCGCGCGGCCCCCCTAGCCCAAACCGAATTGGACTAGGGGGTCGGGCCCCCTTTCCTCCTTTTCCTCCCTCTCCTTCCTTCTCCCTCTCGTCCTTCCTTTCCTCCTCCTAGTAGGAGTAGGAAAGGGGAGTCCTACTCCTACTAGGAGGAGGACTCCTACTCCTAGCGCGCCCTACAGGGGCCGGCCCGCCTCCCCCTTGCTCCTTTATATACGGGGGCAGGGGGCACCCTAGAACACACAAGTTGATCTGTTGATCTCTCCCAGCCGTGTGCGGTGCCCCCTCCACCATAATCCACCTCGATCATATCGTAGCGGTGCTTAGACGAAGCCCTGCGTCGGTAGCATCATCATCACTGTCATCACACTGTCGTGCTGACGGAACTCTCCCGTGAAGCTCTGCTAGATCGGAGTTCGTGGGACGTCATCGAGCTGAACGTATGCTGAACTCGGAGGTGCCGTGCGTTCGGTACTTGGATCGGTCGGATCGTGAAGACGTACGACTACATCAAACGCGTTGTGCTAACGCTTCCGCTTTCGGTCTACGAGGGTACGTGGACACACTCTCTCCTCTCATTGTTATGCATCACCATGATCCTGTGTGTGCGTAGGAATTTTTTTTGAAATTACTACGTTCCCCAACAACTACTCACTTGAGAGCCCCCCTTGATAGTACGACAATCGATCCTATAACCCGGTCTCCAACCTACCACCATGAGACCGGTAAAATAGAAAACCTATCAAGGACAGACCTTTTCCTTGCACATGGTTCACTTGAGCTAGATGATGATGATCTTGACTCCCTCAAGTTGGACCACCTTTCTTGATTGCGTTGGCTCGATGAAGACTAGTAGATTGCTCCCCCATACTCCACTATGGGTGAGCCACTCTTCAACACATCTTCACAAGTCCATTGTCACCGAAATGGACGGCAAGGTTCAAGCATTTGATCTCTTCGTGATACTCCACTTGAACTTGCACACGCAACCTAACCCCAAAAAGAACTCTCACGAAAACCATGGGTTAGCAAACAAAGCGTAATGGACAATGCTTACCATACCATGGGATCACTTGATCCATCGGTACATCTTGTATGCTTTGTGTGTTGATCAACTTGATTCATTCTTGACTTAATCTTGATCAACCTTGAATCTTTCCAAGTCTCTTCATTTGGATGATGTCTTGAAGGTAGACATGAATGATCACACAATCTTCTTCTTCAAGACATGCTTGCAATAAGCACAACACTCACATGACCAATCTTTGGATAATTCCTTGAATAGCACCTTGGTCGACACAAACTCTCCTTGAAACTAACACATGTACTCCAAGAAAAGCCTATGGACAAAACCTTCAAATATAACTCAAGGCAACCAATAGTCAATAGAGATTGTCATCAATTACCAAAACCAAACATGGGGGTACCACATGTTCTTTCAGCCAGACTCTGGAAGAATTGTCGAACCACCTGTTTCTAGTCAGCTAGGTCACAAGTCTATATTTCAAAGTCCATTTTTGACGAATAATTTTTTGAGAGGTTCATCTCAGAGCTGGATTGTATCAACAACGCTATGACGGATTCTTCGACAACTAGGGGACCTGTCCGTACCTCACCAGCACCAAGGCATATGGTGTGGAGGCCCCCTCCGACTTGGTATGTAAAGATTAACGTTGAAGGTGGCTTGTCCATTGACAATGGCATTGTAGCAGCGGATGTAGTGTGCAGGGATTACAAAGGAAAATTGCTAGGATCGTAGGTACTTTGTTCTCCTGTGTGTTTTTTATCCAATAATTTTGGAGGCTATTGCATGCTGCGAAGATCTCTATCTACAAAGATTGGTAGTTGCACGTGGCTGCAAACCAATTGATGATGACATTACTGAAGGAATTGAGGATCTCATGGTGCGGTTATTTGAGAGATTATTTAACAATTTTGATAGTTGTAGTTTTACTTTTGAAGGTCGTGCATATAACTGTGATGCGCACAACCTTGCCAATTTTTCTCTTTCGCTTGATCGGGGTCGCCATTTGCAGCTTATTAGTCCTCATTACCCTCTTTGTATCCCTATAAATGTTTCAGTTGATCAATAAAGAGTTAGTAACCCCTAAAAGAATTTGTACGTGGTTTGTTCTTCTCACTTTACTTAATATTTTTCATTTAATCTACACAACGGTGCTTCAATTCGAGATAGGTTGTACATGAAAAAGATGCGGATTGACATTCCGATTTCATTCCCTTCGTAGTTTTGTTGACTGTAAACTTTAATTTCATGTTTATGATTGTAGTATTATTAGAAAAATGACTAGCAAGATGCCCGTGCATTGCACGGAACACCAAGATGCATTTATTTTACAAAACATCTGTTGTGATTAACTCATGCGGGAGTAATCTCATGTGTAAAAACTAACAATATCTCGAGGAAGATGAGAGATAAGGTGAGGAGGAGTTGGGTGTGGTGGTAATTGATGGTCGGACTGAGCGGAGGCATGGGGATGAATGATGCTGGCAGCGGCCACCATGCCAGATTGTTCTGGAGGCCTCTTTTTTTAATTGCTCAACAATGAGGTTGTGAGAGATGAGGATGAATGAGGGAAGATCTTATCTACAAATGTGGAGAGAGGTGCGGGTATCTTTTTTCAAAATTGGCATAGTTTGTTGTCTATCCGTCAAATATAGATCGGACGGTCTATATTGCAGGATGGCAGGCACACCATCATCACCAACTCGATTCTCTTATAAGAGTAGAGATGTAAAATTTGTTACATACGCAAGCAAAATCACACCGGGTACCCCTTCGCTTGTGCGGCCAAGGGAACTCATGATAAGGTTTCTCTTGCTTCTTACTGGCACCGCCGTCGGTCTATCCCGTCTCCTATGGTCCTAGGACCATGGAGGCGTGATGCATCCCGGTCCTTGCCAGTAGGAGGGCTCCGTTTTTAGGTGTTTTGTTAGTTTTGTTAGCGTTTGTGTCTTACTCAGGAAGATGAGGCAATGGCTCCCTGAAGATGTAATAAGGTTCTCCTCTCCTAGCCTATACCCCGATAGTGCTTCTAGCATCGTTGGAGGGTGTGTGGAGGTATATCTTCGATGAGTATCATGGGAATCATTCGGATTTTGTCTTCGGTGGATCCGCTTGGATCCAGTCTTTGTTTGTGTGTCTATAAGTTGGGTCCTTCCAATCTACGCTTCTCTTCATCGTCGATGGTTGTTGCTCTGGTGTCCTATGTACGTGGTCTTAACATGACGACCTCCGAACCGTTTACTACAACAAGGATTGCTTGGCTCCAGTGAAGGAGGGGCAATGACGGAGATGTGCCTTCGGCTTGCTCTACTTCTTGTAGTCGTCGCTTGGTGGTCTACGGAACTGGATTTAATTTTTTACTTCTGATGTTCTTTGTACTACCTTGACAGTTGATGAATAGATCAAAAGTTTTCCCAGCAAAAAATCATCACACATAGTCAACTGTTTGAAATTTCCTTAGAGGAGTAGATTCGTCTCACCGTTTACACAACCATCGTGTTATAAGTTTTCTGTCTCGACAGTCGTAAACCAATATATCTATATCTCCCTAGTGTATTGTACTAACGTGTTCATATGTGCATTTTATTTTAGATGAATTTTGTCTAATTCCCCACACACGTTTGATCGTTTGAATTTCTTTTAACCACTAGTTCCATCTCATCATTCCACACAACTCTCCTGTCGTAGTTTTTTTTTCATTTTAATGCACATAGACGAAGTTGTTACAAGTGTGGTGGTGTGAGGTAAGTTCACCATGTGGACATGAGGTGAGAGTAATCATTCGTGCACACATACTAAAACGGCCAAATGTTGCACATGAGGAGCACAATCATGTCAACAAACATGTTGCTTGTGTTTCTACTCTAATGCAGCTTAGGGATTTATAGTCAAGCAAAAGCAGTTGTCATATTCCAAAATTTTCAAATTTAGGATGTGAACATAAAAGCATATGTATACCATTATTTCAGTGCATTTAGGTCGTTTTGGAATTTATTTGATTATTTTATAAACCTTAAATTCAATTTGAGATTTATTTAATCGCCATATAAAGACCTTGCATGAAAATGAATTTTTGAAACGTGCATATGGGCTAGAAATATTTTTCCTAAGATCTACATAAGCCCTAGTTTTTGGAACTTTCTGTGTTCACAGGGTAGCTAGCCCAGCCACGCGTGGGCGGGCGCTTTATAAAATAATGAAGATCGATTTGTTCGAGTGAGAGCCCGTGAGCTTATTACTCTTGGAGGCCACCACCTCCTAGACGGTTTGGTGGTTGTTGTCTCAATGACCACTTCATGGAGATTGTGAAGAGGCTGAGTTACTCCTTCTTGGGGATTGTGAAGTGGTCGTGTAACTTGTCATCTAGGAAGTGAAGAATGAAGCTAACTATTGTGGTTTGGAATCACCTTCGTGGTAATATACCGAGGAGAATAGGGTTAGCCTTCGTGGTCTTGGTGTGCCTTCATGAAAACACCCACCCCTCTAGTGGAGCCTAGAGTATTAGTGGATACATGAACTTCGAGAACAAATAGGCTCTATCTTACCCCTCTACTATAAGCAATTTATACTCGCTATTATTGATATGTCTTGTGCTTAATGTGAATTGCTAGCCGGCACCATTCATGTTGTATATTGTGATATTGTTTGCGTAAGTTCGTGCAACTTACTTGTGCTAGCTAGTATCCTCGTTGTTCTCATGTTGTTTAGCTTAAGTTGTTGGTGCATTTAGTTGAGCCTAGTATGTTTAATACGTGTGCTTGAAAAATATCCGCCTAGTTTATTTCTGCATTAGGATAAATCCAATCCATATAAGTTTTTAAAATACATATTCACCCACTTTAGGCATTAAGATACATAGTGAATCAATATATAGGGATTGAATATTCGTCACGCTGGGTGAGGAATAGTTATTCTTCATGCCCTCTATTTTAATATGAATGCACCATAATTTTACGTTCTGTAAATCTTGTCTTATTTCAGACATAAAATGAGAATGTAATAAAATATATAATCGCCGTAAAACTATTTTATGTTTCGTAAAAATACAAACATAGAAACATAGTGTCAAATATACATAAAATGCAATTTTTTCGGTCTTATGACATATATTTTTGTTTTTATGCCAAATTTTACGCAGTGAATCAATATAAATGTAACTATTTATATTCCAAATGTAATTTATTTGTGAAACGATCGTAAGATTACCTTAGGTGAAAAATAACTTATTCTGCATCTTAGGTGATAAATAACATTACTATATATTTCACGTGAGTGTGTAGTATAAACCACAATGACATATAATATGTCACAACTATAGTTTGATATACAATGACACAAGTCTGCATCTTATACTGTAAGTATGCATGCGTGACTCCAAATTTACATGTTTGATTATTATAATGTGGTCTATTGATATTTGGTTGTAATATGGTTACCTGAACCTCATGTCCAATACCTGTGCAGCTTACTAATAATACAAATTGTTTGAATTTATTTGCATGAGTAACACATAGATTTTCTTTTCCTATACAACTCCATCCTTTTATAGAACCTCGTTGGCACCATCCTTACTCTTTTTTAGTTATTATAGCTGAATCAACCATACCTCGGCACCTATCCTGTCACTACATTTTTGCCATTTCAGCTTACTCATTCTTCTCGACAACCATTGCCTTCCATGAACTCTGTGTATCTTGAGGTAAGAAGGAAGAAGATACGACACACATAAGGAGGAGGAAATAGTTTACAATTCTTTTCAAAAAAGGAATGCAAAGTTCCCCACCTCGGCATTCTCGAATACAGACAACCATAATATACTACTTCAAATGTTGCAACCATTAAAGTTGAACAAATCAACTTACAAAAGTAAGGAAAACCGGAGGCCTACCCACTTTAAACTATTCACACAACATCATCTTGTCCAACCCACCCGAACCTGTATATCACCGTGGATCATAATCCACCGACATGACATCATGGGATCTAACAAAGAGAATTTCACTCTATTTCAAACATGGCTAGTCTATCACCCTTGAAGCAAAGTTTTGAGCTAACACCTTCAACAAGGAAATAACATACGAAGTAACTATACATTTTTACCTCCAGCGACTTAGGAAAAGGGTTCCACTCTACATGTAATGAATCGACTAAACATTGTCTAACTTATTAACCATATCTTCTATTATTTCATTGCCTAATATGTTTTTGAGGTTTGGTCCATTCCTCCTTTTCTCTACTTCTTTCCTCCTCCTTCCCGGCAAGATGAACACTTGGGCTGAGAAGGATTGACAATGGGAGGAGGAGAAAACTGGCAATGGCAAAAACATGTTAGGACGGTGAGGCGGTGTGCCAACGATAATATTGGCAACAACAGTAGAGAATGAACATAAACAAAGCTACTAGCATAAATAGTTCGCTTCCATCAACCGCATAATTAGGGAGCACCTATAAAGGAGTTGCCTGATTTTTTATTGCTCTTAGCCGAGTCAACACAACCCTGGGATGTACACCCAACTTTTGCCCACCTTTTTATTTCCTTGCCTCTCCTTCTTCCTCACCCAACCCTATGTTCCTCCCTTGTCAACCTCCAACACATACCTAACCACCGACATCTGCCACCCGAGGCCGCTAGCACTGCCGCGTCGCCTCAAACTAGCTTGCCGAGCAACCCCTCTATCGTGTTGCCACAGCCCTGACCATCCCTCCATACCCCTCCTTCTCTGTCGAGGGTGGCCCACCCTACATCTACACCTACACCCGCACACATACCCCGACCGTCAAGCCTTTGCCTCCCCTCGCCCCATGATGTTGCGGCCAACTGCATCATTATTGGATGTGACTTGCTCCTAGCGAGCCCTTGCCGAGAAGCCGCGACCCCATCTCATGCTCGGGGCTGGTTCTCCTCTCCTATCCCATCTGAAATCCACAGACCAAATTTTATTTTTAGGTAACCGAGGATGAGAAAATCTGACAAAGTTAACTTAGACGATCGCAAAGATCACATCCAAATGTTCGAAATTGGACAACAAAATCCCCAAAACCTTAGGGGTTGTTTGCTTTGTGACTAAGATTGCTCTATTTTTTTGGAAGCCCGGTTGCCTTAGGTTGCCATCGTCACAATGTCACACCTAAGATTAGACAAGTTTGACCAACTTTGGGAGGGTGTTTGTTCAAGCCTTGTCTTAGACAAGATGTTTTTTTGCCAGACCATAGCCCCACATCACATATAGTCAAAAAGTATTGCAAAGCTTCCTCAGGACATCTCCAACACCGACCCGTAACCCCCCGGGCATCTGTCCGCGGATAGGGGGAACCATTCCGCAAACACGGATGCGAGAGGCGACCATCCAATGCTGCCCGCAAACATCCAGCCTCCCTAGTTTTATTTGAAAGCCTGCATGTTCAAATAGTCGCATACATAGAGTTCATACGTTCAAATAGGCATATGCATAGAGTACAAACGTTCAAATAGTCGCATGCAGCAGAAGTCCATATTTAAAAAGTTCAAATATTACATTCCAATATTGTTGTTCCCTGTAACTGCCCACTGATACTCAGTCAGATCTTCCTCCAGTTGTTCGTGAGTTGCTCGATGGCAAATTTGTTGATGCGTTTGAATAAGCTCTTCAAATGTGTCCGGATTCTAGTCTGGAAGTTCGATAGGATCGCGTCTTCGCACGCTCTGGGTCTTCAAGGACCGTTTGCATCGTCGCCGTCTCATCCGTGTAGTCCTCCTCGTCGTACGACTCAACATAATGCTCGCATATGTACTTCAAATTGGAATCCATTGCTTGAGAATAAGGGACAACTTTTTTAGCTCCGACAATTCATCAAATAGTTGCCGGACATGCTGAGTATAGCTGTAGCGGATGGTACGTGGCGGGGCGGTTGGAGGAGAGGGGTTGAACGATGACGGAGGAGAAGAGGGGTGGAGCCCGACTAGAACGCTGGAGGTGAAAGAGACGTAGAATTCCGGTAGGGGTGTGGCCTGGCGGCCGGGGTGGTGGAGCGACGACGAAAGCAAGATAGAAAGGAGAAAAATTGGGGAGGATGGAGACGCGGGGTCTGGGAAGAGTTTTGGGTGGGCCGGGGGTGTTGGAGGCCTACTGGCTGCTGTCCGAACTCCCGCAAAGCCCCCCAACTTTGTCTCGGATTTACCAGAAAAAGTACGTCCAGCCCGCTCGATGGATCGATACAGTCCCACGTTGGATGGCAAATCGCATCCGGACCAAACGGTCCGGACAGTACGGACGATTTGAGGGTCCGCATTGAAGATGCTGTTAGGCTTACCAACTTTTGCCTCTAATTTTATTAAAATAAAGTTAGGCAAGCTTAAAAGAATATATGGCAAAATGTAACAATGCAAGGCCAAGAATGAAACAAGCCCTTTATTGGGCAACCAGCTAATTCCAACTGGCTAGAGCTAGCTAGCCCGGGGCGTCCATACGTGGATTGAAGGCCACTTCCCTGACACGTCAGAAAGTCGATGGAGACAGGTCCGATCAATCCACGTCGAACCATTGCTACTATCCCCAATCATGGAGCTGCAACGCCACACGCTGACACGCACCGTCGCACCTGATCGGCGCACCTGCACGCCCCAGGTGCATGAAAGCCGATCCCTATTTCTCTGCGCCACATCCAGTCATTCAGGCACCAACTCCAACCCTAGCTTCCAAAGCCTAGGTCTACTCGGACCTGAAAGCAGCAGCTGGCCGCGTCTGCGCCTGCACGGGGCTGCAGCCAGCAGCCTCTGCGTCCCTACAGCTTTAGGCACAGTACGCGGCTTAATTACCGTGCGCATTATGTGTGCATGTGCTACCTACACGGCTACACGCCTACCCTACGTAGATCGATATCTCTCGTCTCTCTGTACTTTCGCGTCTCCTGGACTGGATCCAGTATGTGGGGGTGCTGCTATCTTGGCAGTGATTCGTCCGTAGATACACCCTGCTTGCGTTTCGCCGACGACAAAGCGAGCGGTGGCTAAATTTCGTGTCTTGATCCTTTTCTGACATTTATTTGAGATCTGACCTTAGTCATAAAATTTCGAGATTTGACATTTTTAATACCGTCAAGGTCCATGGCGGTAGAGTCTAACCGCCTACCGCCTACCGCCAAGGTCCCTGACGGTAGGGTTGCATGCCTAACGTAAATTTTTTTTAAGTGTTCAACACAGTGCGTGCTCGTGCCTACCGCCAAGCACTTTGACAATAAGATTGTACATGCTACCGTCAGTATGTTTGATGATAGAGATATTTCCCACCGTCGAACGTTCCTAGCGGTAGGCTGTTATATCCTACCACCCATGAACCCTGGCGGTAGCAAAAAGGGTCAGATCTCTAGATTTTTTCAAACTAGAATCAGATCTTCAATAGATTTTAGAAAAAGGTCAAAACACAAAATTTTGCCGCGAGCGGTTGATCGATCGCATAGTCGACTGTGAAGAGTCCCACACGATTTTGTCAGCCGCTGCTCCTCTGATACTACTTGCATCGGTAGCACTTGTCCGTACCCTGGTCGTAGGCTATAATGCAGTACACTTACAGTGTGGTACGTACGTACGAGTAGTATACTTAGCTTACTCGATAGATATACACATGCATGATGCACGGCCTGTGTAGAGGGATTTTGTTTATTACTTGATCGGATAGTGCTCCAGAGGACTCGGTTAACTTCTCGCAGAAAGAAACTGAAGGGTTAATTTACTCTGCTACACTGCATGCATGCATTCGGTTTAGGGAGCAGCCGTGCAGGAATGCAAACAGTAGTGTAGCAGAGGAAGTGAAGAGCAGCTTTCCATTAATTAAACATGCTATACATAATTAAATAAGCGCAGAGAGCGTACGTGTCATACATGTCAGGCACCGATGAGGCTCTGGAAGATTGACTGTATGCATGATCGGTTGCCTTAAACTATGGAATCTCTCTGCCGATCGACGGATCCATCTGTAAGCTTTGCGGATTCGATGCGAACGTACGCTTTCTTTGTCTTGTAGTACCATGATGATATACAGGAGAGCTGCTCAGATCGCCGTTGGTTTTGAATGACCGAGTTGACAGCTACAGAGGTCGTCAAGGAGCTGTAAAACAGCTCATGCGTTTGTCATTGACACGTAGACCTTGACCCTGCACACCTCTTTGGGATATATGCTAGGCACCGGATATGAGGATCAGCTAAGAAGAACACTTCACCCGTTATAAATTATCAGCAAAAAAACCTGTGCATTGCAATGGGAGAAAAAAACCACGCGTGTCTAATCTAATAACCATGGCTAAAGACCTCAATAAGTCCACATACTTTATTTTAACATGACATTAGCAAATAAACCTATGCATTGTAACAGAAAATAAAAATTACGACATGCCCTAACCAATAATCATGACTCAAGACCCCAATATCAATATGTCCATGTGCATCTCATCTATGTTGCGGCTTTTCTTCTTTCTCACAAGCGGCGGAGCTAGCATTTGACAACAGGGTGGTCCGCCCCAAAATTTTTTAATAACTAATATGACGTGTGGATGTTCTAATAAATTATCAATAGAATAAAGAAATAGATCAATATGGTCTTACGAACACACTTAAATTCTCAATTAAATTTCAGTTTTGCATAAAGAAGCCTTCATAGTAAATAGTACATGGACCATAGTACATATTTTGAGAAGTTTAAAAAGGCTATGTTTCTGGCCTACGCTTTTTCATTGCCATGAAGGTATCAATTATGTCATCTTCATTCACCTTGGAGAAAGCATCCCTCTCAATGTATGTAATTAGGGAATCATCCAAAAGATTATCACCCATCTTACTCCTCAACTTGCTCTTGACTATACTCATGGCAGAAAATGCTCTCTCAACATTTGCCGTTGCCATCGGTAGAATTAATACCAATTTTAAGAGCAAGTACACCACATGATGAACTATGTGTCTCCCTGTTTGAACAAGCTTAACCGAGAGATCAACAAGATTTCCAATGCCTTGGAAGTTCTCATCATTTCTCATGTCATCAACATAGTTATCAAGTTGTAGTTTAAGGTGTATCAAGTCGGCACTTGAAAAGTCGTTGGGATAAAACTCTGAAAGTCTTTGTACCTTGTGCGCATCAAAAGAAACAAATGAGTTGAAGAGATTCAGTACCAATTTTGAAAGCAATACAAATTTTAGAAGCAAGTTTGCATACCTTTTCTGCATCAAAAGTAACAAATGAGTTGGCAGGATTCCAAGCAGACATACAAGATAGCAATTCCATATTGATCTCATCAAACCGATTTTCAAGCTCTTGACTAATTTGGTCAATGACTCCAAGAAAAACTTCCCTTCTAAAGTGATCATCATTTATTTGGGGTCGAAGAAACTGTGTTGATCTTCCATCAGGCACATAGTTCTCTTCCATCATAGGAACTTGAATTCCATGCTTGTTACAAAATAGTGTGACCTTTTGCGGAAATGCATCCCACCCATTAGACCTCAGTTCTTGTATTCTACCTTTTGCGGTTCTAATAAGTGCCATTGAAGTAAGAATATCTTGGTCTCTTATTTGCAAGCAATCAGACAAATCATTTGTGTATCCAAGAATGACAAGCATCAAGTGTACATTGAAAAGAGGTAATAACACCAGTGGTGCCTAAACTTGTCATCGATGTTCACTTTGGTGCGTAAACTTGAAAAATACGTCGAACCAGTTCCATAACTTGGCGGTATGATTTAAATATGGTTCAAATCACGTCCAAATACGTATGTATTATTGACTAGACATGCCAGCGTGGCACGGGGCCCACTTGAAGTGCCGAGACAGTCTGACATGGAAATAGTGCGTCTAAATGACCATCGGGTACCACCTATCAGTGCACAACCGAAATAAATAAAAATGAAGCTCCATTGGCATTTGAACAAGCGACCTGTGCGCTACGAAGGGCCTGCACAAACTACTTCAACACGGAAAGTTTGTTGATTATTACGCATCGCTAACCTGTATCTAGCTAATAAGACCGCAATCAGTGCATCCAATTTTCCACATGCTAGTTATTTTTCATTTTTCAGAGAAAAAAAATCAAACTATAGTAACAATATTAAATAAATAGTTAAGGACCCCTCAAAAAATGTTAATGAAATTTAAAATATTCAAAAAATAATAATGCAAAATAATTAATAAAATGATTTCATAATATTTGTAAGGATTCACAAAACATAATAAAATAATTTTGCAATTTTCAAAAGTTATACATTTTCGAAATGTTAATCTCATTTTCAAAATATTCATGTTTAAGAAAAATATCACGTGGTCCTTTTTATAAACTATTAGTTCTTTTTCCTTTTGTACGTGACCCTTCGAGATGTGAGTTTCTTTTTCATTTTTAGTAATTCTAAAACTTATGTGAATTATTGTATTAGTAAAAAAATAAAGCTAGAATCTTCTCGCCCTAGAAATAATATGCATTTTTTAAAACATGTTAATGTAATTTTAGAAAATATTTATGTATTATTAAAAATTCATGTAATTAAAATGTTTTTAAGTAGACAAATGTATGTATAGTTTGAAAATTGTTAATTTAAATTTAAGAATGTATAAAATCCTGGGGGAATACTAGGCCATTGTTTATTTATCACACATATTTTAAATTTTACTTTTATTCGAAAATATATCTTTTGAAAAATACATATACTTTATTAAAACACATGAACACTTTTTACAACTAGAAATACATTTTCTAAAAGAATAATCACTTCATATACTATCTGAATATTTTGTAATTTCTACAGTAAGAAAAACAACTAACATGTGGAAAATGGGTGCACTAACTGCAGCCCATTTAACTCCATGATTGTGTTGGATATCTAAAACCTACTCCCTCCGTTCCAAAATAGATGACCCAACTTTTGGGTCATCTATTTTGGAACGGAGGAAGTACTGTATATAAAATGTTGCGGTGCATTGAAGATAGCAAATGTGCACGGGGCAATCGGTAGGCGCATGTCCTCTGTGGAGCACAGGTCATCTGTTCGAAATCTAGCCTTGCAACTTTTTTGTTTATTTCAGTTGTGCACTGACAGGTGGGACCCGATGGTCATTGAGACGCACACTTTTCATGCCATGTCTAGTCAGCAATACATACATATCTAGACATGATTTGACCCGTATTTGAACCATAATGCCAAGTTATAGAACCAGTTCGGCGTATTTTTCAATTTCAGGCACCAAAGTGAACATAGATGGCAAGTTTAGGCACCACTGGTGTTATTACATCCATTGAAAATAAAGTCAAATGACTCAAACACTCCAAGAATGGTATGAATTTTGGGGCAATCACTTATTTGTGAAGCATCTTGTCCAAGAGTTATGAGCACATGACGGATTGTGGGATACATTGTAATAATGTTGAAAACAGTTTTGTAATGAGAGCCCCACCGAGTATCACCAGGCCTAGGTAACCCCACCTCTTGATTCAAACCACTCCCAGTTTGTAACTTACCACATTTAAGTAGTTTCATGATATTCTGAAGTCTAGCATCTGAAGCATGTCATGACGCATACAAGACACTCCAATAACATTCATTAATAAATACACTCGATCAAAACACCACACACAATCACCATTTGCCTTGGCAACAGCAACAAGAACTAACTGGAGTTGATGTGCAAAACAATGAATATAATAGGCAAAAGGTGACTCTTTCATGATCAATGTTTTTAGTCCTTTAATTTCCCCTCTCATATTACTAGCCCCATCATATCCTTGCCCACGAATTTGAGTTATAGTCAAATCATGATTAGTAAGTAAAGTTTCATTTGCTTTCTTAAGTGACAATGAAGTAGTGTGTCACTTACATGAACAACTCCAAGAAAGTGCTCACATGGCCTTCCTACTTTATCAACAAAATGCAAGCACAAAGCTAGTTGTTCTTTATGTGATACATCACTAGAATCGTTAGCTAGAATAACATAGTGCTCATCACCAAGTTGATCAATAATTTGCTACACGAGGATTCAAAAATAAGTTATCTCTCTTGAGCTGCATTGTGCGCACTTCTTACGCAACCAACATGCTTAAGAAGAGCATCCAATTTATTCCAATTCCTCCAACCACCATCAGTAAATGCATTAGTTCCCTTACCACTAGTTTTTTTCTCTTTGAACAAGTAACATACAAAGCAAAATGTAGATTCCTCCTTGATACTATATTCAAGCCAACAATGATTATGAAGCCGCAAATGATTGAATGAACATTCTCTACTCCCAATTGTTCCTTTTTAAGGTCATGTGCATAAGGTTTGAATGGATTTTTAAGGATATATGCTCTTCAAACTGCATCTTGGTGTTTGACAGGATAACTTGCAATGGATATCCTTTCCCAGGATCATGTTTAAGACGACTAAAATCATAAACCGGTGGCGATGGCGGTGACACATCTTTAGTTTGCTCTATGGTCACATGCGACATAAACAATGTTGGTTCTCCAGTTTGCTCTTCAATCACAACTGGCATACACACAACTTCGCTAGTTTTCTCTTCAGCTACATCCGGCATATTCTTGAGGCCAAAATGATGTGCAAAATTGTACATGTGTTCATGTAGTGGATAGCATAGTGTAAAAAAGCAAACCGTAAATCAGAAATTTGGGTATTTCAGTACCTTAAATCGGGGTATTCTAGTTTTTGCAGATTAGTGAATGAACAAATTGACATGATTTACAAGTGGGCGAGGCCACAAGGGCAGGGGCGCCAGGCAGCCAGCCGGTGGCAGTAGCGCAGTCGTGCATAGGCAGGGCAGGGGTGCAACCACGCGCATGGAGATGCGGCTAGACCAGAGGACCGGGCGTACGGGTGGAGAGGCGGGAGTTTCCTGAGCAGTGGCAAGGGCGCGACCGGTGGCGAGCCCATGAGGAACGGCGAGGCGGCTTCCGGCTGGGGCGTCGGGGTCGAGCAGGGAGTCGGGCGAGGAACTTAGACATGGACTGGGTGGCTACGTTTGTCTTGATTGCAATGGTCTATCTTTTTCTAACCCAGTTAGAATGTATAGGTATATGGGCTATCTCAAACTCCCAGGGTGGGCCACGGCCCACCCTGGCCACCTAGTATGTCCTTCACTGGTGGCGGGTGCCAAAAGCCTAGTAGTGGCGGCTTAGGAGCGCCGCCGCTGGTTTTCTGCCATTGCTGACATCACACCACTGGCGGGAGCGCGCCCGGCACTAGTAGTAACTCTTTAGTGGCGGGCGGACTTAGCCGCCCGTCACTTGAAAAGGTTGTTACAGTAGCTGACATTGCTTGGAACCCACCACAACTATATGACCTGCTAGTGGGAGACACTTTTAGTTTCCCAGTACTAGTACAAAATGAGACATTAAAAACACTTGTAATAGTTGTATGCATTGCAATAGATATATGCCAGAATAGCAAGAATGCATTTTACCATAATAATAATCCAAAAGCATTGCAATAGATGTATGCATGACAGTACAATATACATAATAACATCATAACTAAGTAGTGATACATCTCCGCTGTATCAATAATTTTTGATTGTTTCATGCCATTATCCTACTACTTTCATATACTCTTGGCTAAAATTTATATGATTTTCTTGGACTAACATATTGATCCAGTGCTCAACGCCAGTTCCTGTTTGTTGCATGTTTTTTTGTTTCACAGAAAAAACATATCAGACAAAGTCCAAACGTAATAACATTTTACGGAGATTTTTTTGGAATATATGTGAATTTTTGGCACATGAATCAATGCAAACGGAGGCCCACTGCATCCACAAGGGGGTAGGGCGCCACCACCCACTAGGGCATGCCGTGGTGTCTTGTGGACACCTCGCAATTCGGTTGGATCTCTTCTTCAACCGCAAGGAATATTATATCCAAAAAAATCGTGTTAAAATTTCAGCCAATCGGAGTTATGGATCTCTGGATATTTAAGAAATGATTTTCAGCCAGAAAAAGAAGCAAAATAGAGACACAAAACAGAGAGAGATCCAATCTTGGAGGAGCTCCTGCCCTCCTGGAGCCATGGAGGCCAAGGACCCGAGGGGAAATCCTCCTCCCACCTAGGGGGAGGCCAAGCAAGAAGAAGAAGGACGGGGGATCTATCCCCCTCTCTCCCGGTGGTGCCAGAGTGCCAACGGAGGAATCATCGTGATGGTGATCTACATCAACAACTTCGTCACCGTCGTCACCAACTCTCTTCCTCTCCTTATAGAAGTGTAACCTCTCTTTTCCCGCTATAATCTCTACTTAAACATGGTTCTTTATGCCACATATTATTAAACAATGATTTCTTACCATCCTATGATTTTTGAATAGATTCCTTTTGTCATACGGGTGAAAGTGGTATGGTGTGATTGATATGAGTTGTATGTTAATATGGTGTTGTCCTATGGTGCCCTCCGTGCCGTGCACACCTGTGGGAATTCCCACTGTGGGGTTCATGATTCGCTTATAGTGGGTTGCGAGAGTGATAGAAGCTTAAACCTGAGTAAGGGGATTGTTGCGTATGGGAGTAAAGAGGACTTGTTAGTTCACGCCTATCTCTCATTGCATATGATAAGTATATATTGTGTTATATTCTATTACCTATGGACAATCTTTCTCCTTGTTCTACAAAATCCCTCTACTAAACAAATTAACTTTTATTATTCCTGCAAAATACTTTTAGTTTTACTCTCACAAAGTAGTTTTATTTTGTTCTAGGTAAAGAAAATGTTAAGTGTGCATGGAGTTGTATCGGTGGTCGATAGAAATTAAGAGAATATAAGTTCTAAGTTTAGCTCCTAGTTGGGTTTGATACTCTTACTTATCGAAAAAGGCTACAAACGACCCCCCCTATAATTGTGGGTTATCAAGACCTTTTTCTAGTGCCATTGCCGGGGAGCAATACTGTGGGGTGAATATTCTCGTGTGCGCTTGTTGGGTTTATCATGTAGATTTATTTTTTGTTTTTGTTTCCTATCTTTAGTTATGGGTAGGAAATGTAAAATACCAAAAAATGTCGTAATTGTTAGATGAGCATGCTTATTTTCCGCGACACCGCTTTTGTCAAAAAGGGAAAAAGTTTTGGGATCAAATATCTATATTGGAATGCTATGCTTGGAATTTATGCGAAATACATGATTTTACTTGTTGAGCTGTGTAGCGACCAGACCTCAAACGGTACAATCTCTGTGCTCAGGTGTCATCCCTGGATCAGTAATGCTGACACCACACAGTACTTGAAGGATTTATAACAGAGTAGCAATCACACACTTATTATATCAAGTGTCTCAAAAGAGAACTTATTACAATAAATATGGCTTAAGGCCATCTAATAACGATAACAGCGGAAGGCTTGGAAAATAAGTGAGTCCATCAACTCCAACGGCATCACTGAGTATAGAACCACGACCTAAAAGCACCTTAGTCGTCGTCTGAAAAGTCTGCAACATTAACGTTGCAGCCCGAAACGGGTCAGCACATGGAATATGCTGGCAAAGTAACACATAGAGAGTAATGGAATGAAATAGTCTATTCTATATGCATATTTGGCTGGTGGAAAGCTTTATGGTTACAGTTTTGCGTAAAGCCAATTTTTCCCTACTACAAAGGAATAAATTTTATTTAACTATCATGGTAGTTGTTAAACGTTGAGAATGGTTGATAGCATTCTCAATCCCAATTAAGCATCATCATTAAACATAACCCAACATAATTAATTTTTTGAGTAACATGATGAGATTCACATGATAATCCAGGTACTAGATACTCAAGATGTCCATAACCGGGGACACGGTGAACCATGATTAGTTTATACACTCTGCAGAGGTTTGTGCACTTTTCCCCACAAGACTCGATCGCCTCCGTTTGGTTTCTCGCACTACATGGTGTTTGAGAAACGGATGACCGAGACATAGTCTTTCAGAAGCGCTAGCACCTTACGATCGGGTAGACCGTTAAACCTACTTTCCCCTACATCTGCTAGTCTACCACCGTAAGAGTTCGCACAACTTAATCAACTATGCTAGAGCCCATAGTAGCTTGTGGCTGCACACAGAAGTTTCTAGCATGAATAATCTCATGATCCCTTTGAGCCTGGGTGGCGGTCCATAAAAAAAAGGCAATCCTGGAATACCCAGGTGCCTCAATCCACCCAGATGTGTGTTTAGGTTGCCACCTTAGATAAACCATTAATTAACAAACTCACATCTGTCATGGATACACTCACCCAATCCACATCTACTAGCATAGCATGGCATAATAAGCAAACGTAGAAGTAACTCCCAAAGGTTTGAAAATAAACAGGTAATAGGTACTACCTCAACTAATTCCCACCCACAATTTAATTAGACCCTAAAAAATGCAATATGTGAGGATTGATCTAATGCAATAAAACCGGGTAGTAGGAGATATGATCAAAGTGTTACTTGCCTTGCTGATGATCCGCAAAACCTAGCGATTCGAAGTAGCAAGCGGCGCACTCCGGGTACTCTATCACAAACAAACAAGCATACAATAAGTACTCAACTAATGCACAGGTAAAACTCAACTAAGAGATTTAATCAGAAAGTTCAACTTAAGAACTCCGGTTGGCAAAAGAAATCAAATCGAACGAAACAACGAAAGACAAACAGCAAAAGAAACAGGCTTCGATTACTATTCTAGATCTAGGACAATTTTTACGGAGGCAAAAACTTGTTTGAGTTGGTTAAACTATAAGAGGGTTTCGAGACGAAACTCCAGGCGCTTGAATCGCCTGATTCCGATAAACGAGCGAAAAGTTAGGCTAAAACGAAAATCGAATCAGGAATCGCGATCAGAAAAATCGCGGATTTAATCCGAGAAAAAGAAAAACGACGAACAGATTAACGAACAAACATTCGTTATCTGGATCTAAACGATGAACGCATTCGTTAAAACGAACAAACGAGCGAACACTCGCTAAATAACTAAACCGAAAAAACCAATCTATCTAAAAAAACGAATCTAGAAAAAACCAAAAAAACCGGACGAAAAACCGAACGGTTTTCTCGAGGAAAACCGCCAGCGGGGCGGGGTCAACCTCCGGCGAGGCGGCGGCTCCGGCGGGCGGCGGGGTCGGCGGCGGCGGCTCCGGC
>NC_041390.1:141842658-141850661 GCF_002162155.2 Triticum dicoccoides
GACTCGGCGGCGCGGCGCGCGAGGCGTGGCGGCGGCGGCGGCGTCAGGGGCAGGGCGGCGCTAGGGTTTGGGGCGGCGGCTCAGGCTGGGCTCCCCCGGCTTATAAAGCCGGCCGGGCCGGGAATCCAGGTCGGACACGGCCCGGTAAGGCGGTTCGACTTTTTTTAAAATAATTACGCTCAGAAAAAAAAACAAAAAGAATACTAAACGGACTCCAAAAATCTCGAAATAAATTTTCCCCGACTTCTAAAATCAAGCCGCACAGGATGAACATTTATTTGGGGCCTAAATGAAAATTTGAAAAACGCGCATTTTTCCCTAATACAAATAAAATAGCAAATAAAACCAAAATAAAATCTTATTTGATTTTTTATTAAATCCTCAATATTTCTTTATTTTGGGAAAGTCATTTTATTCCCTCTCTCATATTTTTGTAATAGAAATAATTGAAGATAAAATAAATAAAATCAAATGATCCTATTTTCAAAATTTGAGAAAACTCAAATATGAAAATAACGAAATCCCCAACTCTCTCCAAGGGTCCTTGAGTTGCGTAGAATTTCTAGGATCAACCAGAATGCAATAAAATATGATATGCAATGATGATCTAGTGTATAACATTCCAAATTGAAAATTTTGGATGTTACAAACCTACCCCACTTAAGATGAATCTCACCCTCGAGATTCGGGTTGGCTAGAAAATAGGTGAGGGTGGTCCTTCAGCAATTCCTCCTCTCGTTCCCAGGTGGCTTCATCCTTCGTGTGGTGGATCCACTGAGCCTTTCAAAACTTGATAACCTTGCGGCGGGTGACTCGACTGGCATACTCTAAAATCTTAACTGGTTTCTCCTCATAGGTCAAATCACTGTCCAACTGAATTGCTTCCAGTGGTACTGTATCTCTTAGCGGTATATCAGCCATCTCTGCGTGGCACTTCTTCAACTGGGATACATGGAACACGTCGTGTACTCCTGACAATCCTTCGGGCAATACCAACTTATAGGCTACTTCTCCCATACGCTCCAAAACTTTGTATGGGCCTATAAAACGTGGTGCTAACTTTCCCTTAACTCCAAAGCGCTTAACTCCTCGAAGTGGTGATACTCGAAGATAAACTCGGTCTCCGACTTCGTAAACTGTCTCCTTGCATTTAGAATCTGCATAACTCTTCTGCCTGGATTGAGCTACCTTGAGCCTATCGCGAATCAATTTCACTTTCTATTCAGACTCCTTTATCAGATCCGGTCCAAACAACTGGCGGCCTCCAACTTCATCCCAAGACAATGGGGTCCTGCACCTCCTTCCATACAAGGCTTCAAAAGGGGCCATCTTCAAACTGGATTGATAACTGTTGTTGTAAGAGAACTCTGCATATGGCAAATTCTCGTCCCAACCAGATCCGTAATCTAGCGCACAAGCTCTTAGCATATCGTCCAAAATATGATTGACTCTCTCGGTCTATCCATCTGTCTGCGGGTGGAAAGCTGTGCTAAATTCCAGTCTGGTATCCAAAGTTTCATGCAACTGATTCCAGAACTTTGAGGTAAATTGGGTTCCTCTATTTGATACTACGCTCCTTGGAACTCCATGCAGACAAATGATTCTGGTCATGTATATCTTTGCCAACTTTGCACTGGTATAGGTAGTCTTCACTGGAATGAAATGAGTTACCTTTGTCAAACGATCGACTACAACCCATATCGAGTCATAGCCTAAACGTGTTCTGGGCAATCCTGTAATAAAATCCATGCCTAGCTTTTCCCATTTCCATTCGGGTATCGGCAATGGCTGTAGCAATCTGGCTGGCTTCTGATGCTCTGCCTTTACTCTCTGACATACATCACAAACTGCTACATACTCCGCGATATCCTTCTTCATTCCGGTCCACCAGAAAATATCCTTAAAATCCAAAGACATCTTGGTATTTCCTGGGTGAATCGAATACGGTGAGTCATGGGCCTCTTGTAAAATTAACTTCCTGATCTCCGAATCATTTGGTACATAGACACGGTCTTCAAACCATAAGGTATCGTGCTCATCCTCACGAAATCCCTTAGCTTTTCCTTTGCTCATTTTCTCCTTAATAGAGGCAATCTCCTTGTCAGTCTTTTGGGCTTCTCTGATCTTATCCATCAAAGTAGACTGAATCTCCAATGCTGCTACATAGCCTCTCGGGACTATCTCCAAACATAGGTCACGAAGATTTTTGGCTAACTCCCTTGGTAAATCTCCCGTCATTAGGGTGCTGACATGGCTCTTACGGCTCAATGCGTCAGCTACTACGTTAGCCTTTCCAGGGTGATAATCCAATCTCATATCATAATCCTTGATGAGTTCCAACCATCTCCTTTGCCTGAGATTCAACTCCTTCTGCGTGAAAATATACTTCAAGCTCTTGTGATCCGTGTATACTTCACAATGGTTTCCAATGAGAAAATGTCTCCAAGTCTTCAATGCATGCACTACGGCTGCTAACACCAAATCATGCGTAGCATAATTCAACTCATGGGGCTTAAGCTGTCATGAGGCATAGGAAACCACTCTTCCTTCTTGCATAAGCACTGCTCCAAGTCCTCGACGTGAAGCGTCGCAATACACCTCATAATCCTTGGTCTAATCTGGCAAGATCAGTACTGGTGATGTAACCAAACATTTCTTTAACTCCTGGAAACCAGCCTCACATTCCTCAGTCCATATGAACTTGGTATCCTTTTTCAACAACTCCATCATAGGCTTCGCAATCTTTGAGAAATTCTCAATAAACCTCCGGTAGTATCCTGCGAGTCCAAGAAAACTCTGGATCTCTCCAACTGTTGTTGGGGCTTCCCAATTGGTCACAATATCAACTTTAGTGGGATCTACTGCTATACCTTCTCCAGATATAACGTATCCGAGAAATCCAACTTCTTTCAACCAAAACTCACATTTGCTAAATTTGGCATATAATTGATGTTCTCTGAGCTTTCCAAGTACCAAACGCAAATGCTCCTTATGCTCCTCTTCATTCTTCGAGTAAACCAGGATATCATCAATGAACACTACGACGAACTTATCCAAAAACTCCATAAACTCTTTGTTCATCATGTTCATAAAATATGCAGGTGCGTTAGTCAGACCAAATGACATAACGGTATATTCGTACAACCCATACCTGGTGGTAAAAGCCGTCTTAGGTATATCCTGTTCTTGAATCTTCAGCTGATGGTATCCTGACCGCAGATCGATCTTGGAAAATACCTTAGCTCCTTGCAATCGATCAAACAGATCATTGATCATTGGTAATGGGTATTTGTTCTTGATGGTTACTTCATTCAATCCTCGATAATCAACAACCATCCTTAACGATCCATCCTTCTTCTCCACTATAAGTACTGGCGATCCCCAAGGTGAAGAACTTGGGCAAATATATCCTTTATCCAGTAACTCCTTAATCTGCTTCTTAATCTCCACCAAATCTTTTGCGGGCATCCTATATGGTCTCTTTGATATTGGCCCTGTGCCTAGCAAAAGCTCAATCAAAAACTCAATATCTCTATCTGGTGGCATGCCTGGCAACTCTTCTGGAAATACATCAGGGAAATCCTTCACTACTAGTACTTCCTCGTGCACAACTCCTGTTAAACAATTTACTTGAGTCCTTTTTGGCACATGCCGGGATACATACTTGATCCTTCTTCCTTCTGGGGTGGTAAGCAAGATCGACTTACTGGCGCAATCGATGTTTCCTCCATACATCGACAGCCAATCCATACCCAGAATTACATCCAAACCTTGTGATTCCAAAATGATCAAATTCGAGGGAAACACATGCCTACCTATACTCAATGGCACTTGAAAACATCCCTTGCTAGCCATGTACTCCGCTCCTGGTGAGCTTACTAACATAGGTGTTCTAAGAACTTTGGTGGGCAGGTTATACTTATCCACAAATCCCCTTGATATGTATGAATGCAATGCACCAGTATAAAAAAGAACGAGTGCAGTAAATGACTTAAACAAAAACTTACCGATTACTGCATCCGGCTGCTCTTCAACCTCCTCCACGTTAACGTGGTTCACCTGTCCCCTGTTGAAAGGGTTCGGCTTCTTCCCAAAGCTTCCATTGCCATTCCCATTCTGGGACTCAGGACATTCATTGGCATAATGTCCGGTCTTCTGGCACTTAAAGCAAGTGACTTGGCTCAGGTCTCTCTTGGCTGGGGTCATGGGTTGGTGCGGTTCAGGCCGTTGCTTCCTCCATTCCCATTACCATTCTTGGTGCCATTGTGATTGTGCGAGCTACCTCCTCCATGGGTATGCTGAAAATGTCCTCCCGGTCTTGGGGTAAAAGTGGCTTCTGCTGAGCTCCTGAATTGTACTTCCCTTGTCCATACTTCCTCTTGCGATTCTCAATCTGTTGCTGCTTCCCTTCAATCATGAGAGCACGATCTACCAACTCCTGGTAATTGTTGAAGGTTGCTACCATCAACTGCATGCTCAACTCATCATTCAGTCCTTCCAGAAATTTCTCCTGCTAGCTGCATCTGTAGCAACGTCATCTGGGGCATAACGTGCTAATTTACTAAAGTCCTCCACATACTGGCCAACTGTCCTTCCTCCTTGGCGCAAGTTGCGAAACTCTCGCTTCTTCATGGGCATAGCTCCTGCTGAAACATGGGAAGTACGAAAAGCCTGCTGAAACTGGTCCCATGTGACAGTGTCGACAGGGAAAGTGGCTGTGAAATTCTCCCACCATGATGCTGCGGGTCCTTCAAGCTGATGTGCGGCAAACTTCACCTTTTCCACATCCGTGGATCCCGCCGTGGTCAACTCCCTTGCTGTCTTGCGGAGCCAATCATCTGCTACTATCGGCTCGGTGCTACTGGAAAACACCAGCGGATTTAGCCTAAGAATACGGGCTAAGTGATCAATAGGTGGTGGTGGTGGTGGGTTGTTGTTGTTGTTTCCCTGATTCTCATTCTGGACTAGCAACTGCATCAATGTGTTCTGATGCTGGATCAACTGGGGGAGCTCCGGTGGGAAGGTAAATCTGGGGTCACGTCTCGGAGGCATCTGAGGGTTTAGAAAAGATGAGATTTAAGAATAGAGAGGGGTCTAAGGAGAAAACACTACCCATATGCACATGAGGCAAAAGCAAACAATTCACTTCATTCAATCAATCAAACAAGGGCATACAATCGATCTAACTATCGCAAAAGTGCTCGGACTACTATATTTACATGGTGGACTACTACTACTATTGGGGTGGTCTACTAGAAATATTCTTCGGTTGCAGACTCCATGATATCTGCTCCAGCTTCATCAATGTAGTCATCATCGCTATCGTCTGGATCCGAGTCGGTGTCGTCGATGATGATGTAGTCTTCCGGGCGAATCTCCTTGGGTTCTTCGTCTTCTTCCACTGGTGTAGGGCCTCCCATGAATATTCCAATCTTCTTGATCAGATCGTCATTCCTTTCCACTAATACTTCGATTTCCTCTTCATAATCTTCACATGTAGCCTTGAGTTCCTTGATTCTTGCCATTGCCTTCTTCAGATCTATCATGTCGGCGCACATCTGGTTCTCCTGAAGTCGAATGTGTTGGTTTAACTCCTGGATAAAAGCTGCGATTAATCTATCCTTCCTGGTACTGATCATCTCCCAGGCTCATCTCGGCGCCCACACATCTGGTAGATAGTATCCTTGAGATCATTGCGGTAAACTTCTCCAATGCGTCCCATGGCGATGCAAGCTGTCATGCTCTTTCCTAGATTCCAAGTTGGTGCATCAAATGAAAACTCTATGGGCTCAGTGACTGGCATGAACGTCCTTCCTGAAACTTGAACTTGAATCATCCAGCGCTCTTCTTTAGGTAAAGTGGCGTTGTAGGTTGTGGTGAAGCTTGGTACTCCTATGTTCAGGTATCTAGTGACTTCCTTCAAGTGGCGTCCAAAGGGTGTATCTTCATCTGGTTGCATGGACTTGTTCCTTGCATCCGCCATCCTAAAAGAGTAGAAAAGATGAGGAGTCAGAAAGAGAAGAGAGTGAGTAGTGATCAAGGTCTTTAGCTTAGTGGTCGTGTCCTACAGTCAGCGTGTGCTCTGATACCATCTTGTAGCGACCAGACCTCAAACGGTCCAATCTCTATGCTCAGGTGTCATCCCTGGATTAGTAATGCTGACACCACACAGTACTTGAAGGATTTATAACAGAGTAGCAATCACACACTTATTACATCGAGTGTCTCAAAATAGAACTTATTACAATAAATATGGCTTGAGGCCATCTAATAACGATAACAACGGAAGGCTTGGAAGATAAGTGAGTCCATCAACTCCAACGACATCACTGAGTATAGAACCATGACCTAAAAGCACCTTAGTCGTCGTCTGAAAATTCTACAACATTAACGTTGCAGCCCGAAACGGGTCAGCACATGGAATATGCTGCAAAGTAACACATAGAGAGTAATGGAATGAAATAGTCTATTCTATATGCATATTTGGCTGGTGGAAAGCTCTATGGTTACAGTTTTGCGTAAAGCCAATTTTTCCCTACTGCAAAGGAATAAATTTTATTTAACTATCATGGTAGTTGTTAAACATTGAGAATGGTTGACAATATTCTCAATCCCAATTAAGCATCATCATTAAACATAACCCAACAAAATTAATTTTTTGAGTAACATGATGAGATTCACATGACAATCCAGGTACTAGATACTCAAGATGTCCATAACCGGGGACACGGACAACCATGATTAGTTTATACACTCTGCAGAGGTTTGCGCACTTTTCCCCACAAGACTCGATCGCCTCCGTTTGGTTTCTCGCACTACATGGTGTTTGAGAAACGGATGACCGAGACATAGTCTTTCAGAAGCGCTAGCACCTTACGATCGGGTAGACCGTTACACCTACTTTCCCCTACATCTGCTAGTCTACCACTTTAAGAGTTCGCACAACTTAATCAACTATGCTAGAGCCCATAGTAGCTTGTGGCTGCACACGGAAGTTTGTAGCATGAATAATCTCATGATCCCTTTGAGCCTGGGTGGTGGTCCATAAAAAAACAAGCAATCCTGGAATACCCAGGTGCCTCAATCCACCCAGATGTGTGTTTAGGTTGCCACCATAGATAAACCATTAATTAACAAACTCACATATGTCATGGATACACTCACCCAATCCACGTCTACTAGCATAGCATGGCATAATAAGCAAACGTAGAAGTAACTCCCAAAGGTTTGAAAATAAACAGGTAATAGGTACTACCTCAACTACTTCCCACCCACAATTTAATTAGACCCTAAACAATGCAATGTGTGAGGATTGATCTAATGCAATAAAACTGGGTAGTAGGAGATATGATCAAAGTGTTACTTGCCTTGCTGATGATCCGCAAAACCTAGCGATTCGAAGTAGCAAGCGGCGCACTCCGGGTACTCTATCACAAACAAACAAGCATACAATAAGTACTCAACTAATGCACAGGTAAAACTCAACTAAGAGATTTAATCAGAAAGTTCAACTTAAGAACTCCGGTTGGCAAAAGAAATCAAATCGAACGAAACAACGAAAGACAAACAGCAAAAGAAACAGGCTTCGATTACTATTCTGGATCTAGGACAATTTTTACGGAGGCAAAAACTTGTTTGAGTTGGTTAAACTGTAAGAGGGTTTCGAGACGAAACTCCAGGCGCTTGAATCGCCTGATTCCGATAAGCGAGCGAAAAGTTAGACTAAAACGAAAATCGGATCAGGAATCGCGATCCGAAAAATCGCGGATTTAATCCGAGAAAAAGAAAAACGACAAACGGATTAACGAACGAACGTTCGTTATCTGGATCTAAACGATTAACGCGTTTGTCAAAACGAATGAACGAGCGAACTCTCGCTAAATAACTAAACCAAAAACAAAACCGATCTATCTAAAAAAATGAATCCAAAAAAAAACCGAAAAAACCGGACGGAAAACCGAATGGTTTTCTCGAGGAAAACTGCCGGCGGGGCGGGGTCAACG
>NC_041390.1:141851254-141940108 GCF_002162155.2 Triticum dicoccoides
CACGCGAGGCAAGGGGCGGCGGCTCGGGCTGGGCTCCCCCGGCTTATAAAGCCGGCCGGGCCGGGAGTCCAGGTCGGACACGACCCGGTAAGGCGGTTCGACTTTTTTTTTAAGTAATTACGCTCAGAAAAAAACAAAAGAAATACTAAACGGACTTTAAAAATCCCGAAATAAATTTTCCCCGGCTTCTAAAATCAAGCCGCATTGGATGAACATTTATTTGGAGCCTAAATGCAATTTTAAAAAACGCACATTTTTCCCTAATACAAATAAAATAGCAAATAAAACCAAAAAAAATCTTATTTGATTTTTTTATTAAATCCTCAATATTTCTTTATTTTGGGAAAGTCATTTTATTCCCTCTCTCATATTTTTGTAATAGAAATAATTGAAGATAAAATAAATAAAATCAAATGATCCTATTTTCAAAATTTGAGAAAACTCAAATATGAAAATAACGAAATCCCCAACTCTCTCCAAGGGTCCTTGAGTTGCGTAGAATTTCTAGGATCAACCAGAATGCAATAAAATATGATATGCAATGCTGATCTAGTGTATAACATTTCAAATTAAAAATTTGGGATGTTACAATCTGAGGGCCCTAAAAACACCTTCCCTACATAAATGTGAGTTTAATGATAATGAAATCTTATCTTCTTATGCCAAAGGTGTTTATAGTTATTATGATATTGAACAAAGTGAAGAATTTGTTGCTTATAAGGGTGGCTATGAAATTGCTTCTTTGCTTGAAAAATATGATGATACTCTTTACAAATCTGAAAATTTTGCCTTACTTAAATATTGCTATGAAAACTATGCTTCCAATACTCATATTAAAGATTATAATGAGAAAGTGTCTGCTGTCCAAGAAGAGACTAATATTTTGCAGGAATCTATGTAAGAAGAAATTGATGAAATTGTGAGCTCATTTGATGAAAAATATGAGGAGGAGAGCTAAGAACAAAAGGAAGAAGAGAGGATTGATTACCTGTGCCCACCTTCTAATGAGAGTAACTCTTCAACTCATACATTGTTTAATTTTCCTTCGTGCTTATCAAAGGATGAATGCTATGATCCCTTGGATTCGTTCGAAACATCCCTTTTTGAGGAACTTGATGCTTGCTATGCTTGTGGCCATGATGCCAATATGAATGATGCTGATGGAGATGAACTTGCTATAGTTCCTTATGTTAAGAATGAAATTGTTGCTATTGAACCCACGCAACATAGTCCTATTATCTTGTTAAATTCTCCCAACTACAATATATCAAAGAACTATTGATGGTTTGTGTTTTACCATTACACATGATGATTTTAATGGATATAATACGCATGTGCTTGCTGGTCCTACTTGCAATTATTATGAGAGAGGAACCACATCTCCACCTCTCTATGTTTCTAGTGCGAAGAAATTGCAAGAAATTGTTTATACTATGCATTGGCCTTTACTTTGTGCGAATGAATTGTTCTTTTATGAGATCCCGATGCATAGGAAGAGAGTTAGACTCCATTGTTACATGATATATGTTTCTTTGTGCTCACTACAAAATTAAAAATCATTGCTAATTAAAATTGGCTTTGATATACCTGGGGATCTGGGTGGATCAATTACTTGAGCACTTTATGCCTAGATTAATGGATTTAAAGAAAGTGCTGCCTGGTAGACAATCCGAAAGTTTTAGAGAGTCATTTTCTTATGTTGTGTGGTTTTAAAATATAAACAAAAAATCGAGGGGACCTAAAACTTTTTCAAAAAGAAAAGTGAAAGTGAGACTGATGAGCAATGTGGAAGTGGGGCTAGACTCGAACTTTGTTCAACCCCATGGAAACTTTGTGAATCTTGAATTGTAGAAACGTTTCAACAAAATTAATTATCCCCTTGTACCAAGATTTACCTTTAGGGTGTGTAAATTGCTTGTTTGGTATGTGTTGTGCAGAAACATAAAGTTTTTCTATAGTGTTTGAATTTACATATTTTACTGGAACATGCAAAATTTCTAATTTTTTTACAAAGTACCGCTATGCAAATTGTTATTACTTCCTAATTTTTCAAAAAATTTGAAGTTACAAAAGTATATGTTTCATCTGCATCTTTACAGATCTGTTTTCACATATTGCTATATAGTTTCTTTATCTGCTTGTGTTTTGCAATTTTTCCAAGCCCCATTGATGTGGGAGCATTATAATTATGCTAGCTTACAGTAGGTAATGTTTGGATTATAATTATGGAATTTTTTTATAGCAATACATGATGGGATTTGATGTTATATATACTAACCCCTCTAATGATAGTTTGGTTAAGTTCTGTGTGGATGAAATGTTCGAAGATCGAGGAGGCATCGATATGAGAAGAATAAGGAGAGGTAAGAGTTCAAGCTTGGGTATGCCCAAGGCACCCCAAGTAAATATTCAAGGAGACTCAAGCGTCTAAGCTTGGGGATGCCCCGGAAGGCATACCATATTTCCTCCTCAACAATTATCGATATGTCCCAGTTTTGTTTTGTTCACATGATCTTCGTACATTCTTGGAGAGTCATGTGATTTTTTTCTTTTACGTATGCACCATGCTGGTAATGAGATAGTACCTGCACTGGTGTAGAGACATGCTATACAAACGGTTTTTGCCCCCTTTCCTCGACAGAGTTTTAAACTGTCGCCTTGCCTGTATGTGTGATAGGGGGGTCCTTCCCACACGAGCCAGAAACCATCGGTGATAGGTCCTCCGTCACACACGCAGGGAAAAAGAGTTCGTGTGTGGTCGGGCGAGCCATCACAAACAATTATACGGGCCTAATCATTTTTGTTCGTATGTACATCCTACACAGTGAATCCCAGACAAACGTTTCTGTTCGTATGTATATCACACATAGCTTTTTTATGTGCAAACGTTTGTGCCAGGTGGCCTAACGCAAACATTTGTCGAGCGGAAGTCGTGTGTGATTGTTCCTCGATCCAACACGCCTACTTTCTAGAAACCGTGTGGGTTGTTTGAGTTCATCGCCCATGGTGTTGTTGGAGAAACCGTGTGCAATAGAAAAACCCGATAAGCAGGCTAATTTGGCCTATTATTGGTAATCCATTTAGTAATCAAATTGACATTCCATATCAAACACAACATATATTTCATATCAGTATTACAACAACCAGGATCTCATAATTGAATTACATCAGAGTATATCATCAGATAGCTTCAGCACTCAGTTACACCATATAGGCATATAGCTAGTTGCGCCATTACACAACAGCACCAAGTTTCACATGCAACATCTGAAACCTTTCGAAAGTAGCATCATACACGGTAAATAGACAGATGAATCTCATCTGGAACATTGCTGAAGTGGAAGGCAAATATTGATCCTTCAGTGATGTTGAAGGTCCTTGCAACTTTAGGCTATGGATAATTGCCCACCCAACCTTCGTCCTCTTGAGGAAGACTTCAATATTGTACCATGGGTGTTGAATGAATACCTTCCTCGCCTCTTGACCATGCAGGTGGTTTGAGAGGTAAACATTGGTGAACTGTTTTGGAAAGGACTGAAAACAAAGATATGCATAAATATTTGTTCTTAATTTTGAAATGGCCTAAAGGAATGAAACAAGGTAAAAGAGTTAGTACCATCCTATAGTTGATTAATGTATTATTAATTGTGCAAACAAATATCTTGCTGTTATTCTTCACTAGTTTCTTTATCCTAACAATCTTTCCGAGTTTCTTGACTTGACTGATATTCATGGACATCTCATTTTCCGTATGTAAAGTTGGTCTAAACCTCTGACAGTAGGACCTACATGCGCGAGACAAAATTGTTAAAACCCTAAATATTAGAATGATCCCTACAATTGCATAATAATGTGCTATTAGCCAAAGTACCATGCATGTGCAAACCTCGATGGTAAACCTCAGTGCCTCCCATTGTTTCCCTGCAACACATATAAGGCAGATACTACTCAGGTTATGTGAGAGTTGGCATACCATTAGTAAAATATGTTAATGAAAAATAAACGAATTGTAGATCCAACATATTAATTGGAGATGCATGGATAAGCAGGTTAACCAAACCAAGCATGCTAAATAACTTGGAAATATAGAAATTGTATATGTTTCTCATGTATTTAGTACAATAAAATTTGATTTATTTCTCACATGCATAACACTACAAAATTGTACCCACAAAAAATGAACATCACATTGCAAAATTGAACCAAACAATTAACTGGACAACACAACAAATAAACTAAACAGTTAACTGGGCACCACATTGCAGAATAGAACATATATTAGAAGATCAGATAGTTAACCAAACCAAGCATGCTTAAGAACCACTAAAAAGATATCAATTGTTGAACCAAACTATTAACTGAACATCACATTTCAGAAGATCAGATTACATATTAACATTACAGAGGACAATTCACTGGAAGGCACCAGCGGTGGCCTCGAGAAAACACCACAAACTATCGTTTAAAGCAGCTAACCGCGTGGCGGCATCCGCGTGCGAGGCGTCGATGGTGGCCTCGACGGCGAGGTGCTCCTCCAAGATCTGGCAGTTGGCATGCATGGCAGCCATCATGACCTCATCCACGCATGCGACCGCGATTTGCTTCTCCGTTGCTGGATGCTCCTTAAGCTCCTAGCTATACCACGTGCACCATGGCTTTGGGCGGTGCTTATTTGGAGGATGGGGTGGTGATATGGGTGGAAGGTGTTGTGGGCATGATGGATGGAGAAGGAGGAGAAGGATGGAGGTAGATGTGGATTACCTTACTATATCGATGAGGCCGCCCAGCGGGAAGGAGCATCGCCGACGAGGAGGCGGTGTTGCAAGCAAGCAATAATGGTTTGAACTCGGTAAGGAAGGAGGAAAGAGTGGAAATGTGGCTTTTGGCCGGGGTGAGGGGCGGGGATCTAGATATTTCTATGGTTGCCAAAAATTTTGCTCGGTGCAACGAAAAACTGGGATGCAAGTCTGGTTGATGCGCAGGCGGTGGACTGTAGTTGATGAAGCTTCCGACGTAAGCCATACATGAGGGTGTGCTACTTGTGAGCTCCATTGGGATTTTCCCTCAAGAGGGAGGGGGGGGGGAGATGCAGTACAATAGAGATAAGTATTTCCCTCAGTGAGAACCAAGGTTTATCGAACCAATAGTAGAATGACGCAAAGCCTTGTGAACAGCACCTACACACACAAAAGAAAATACTTGCACCCAATGCGGGCAAGAGGGTTGTCAATCCCCTTGAACTCGGTACCTGCAAGGATCAAATCTTGTATAGGTTGATGGATAAATTGCACAAAATAAAATAAGTAAAATTGCAGCAAAGGAATTTAAGTTTTAGTAATATGATTAAGGTAGACCCAGGGGCTATAGTTTTCACTAGAGGCTTCCCTCTCGAACACATAGCATACAATGGGTGAACAAACTACTGTTGGGAGATTGATAGAAAAGCACATAGTTATGACAATATCAATGGAAATGATCATGTATATTGGCATCATGTCCGAGACAAGTAGACCAACTCCTTCCTACATCTACTACTATTACTCCACCAATCGACCGCTATGCAGCATGCATCTATGGTATTAAGTTCATGAAAATGAAGTAACTCCTTTAGCAAGATGACATGTTGTAGACAAATTACACCCAATCAATATGAATAAACCCCATCGTTTTACCCGTAATGGCAACAATACAAATACTTGTCTTGTCCCCTCTTGTCAATGGGATATAGAGCACCGCAGGATTGAACCCATCACAAAGCACCTCTCCCACTGAGATAAATCATTCTAGTTAGCCAAAACAAACGGATAGATTGGAGAGAAATATAAAGTTATAGCCATCATGCATAATAAAGTTCAGAAAATACTCAATTACTTCTCATGAATATTCATATCATAAACCCACAATTCATCGGATCCCAACAAACACACCGCAAAAGAAGATTACATCGGATAGAACTCCAAGAACATCGAGGAGAACATGGTATTGAAGATCAAAGTGGGAGAAGAAGTCTTCTAGCTACTAACTATGGACCCGTAGGTCTGTGGTAAAAAAGTTTTCCGATTTGGGACAAGTTTTGGCATAAGCTTCTTACAAACCAGAGCTTCTCTTAAGAAGCCTCATGGTTCCGAGAGGGAACGTTTCACCTCTATGTGTGAAACGACATATGTTTCCTCTTCCCGCCTTCAATTTTTTATAGAGGCAACATGCAACTATAGGATGTCATGCTATATGAAATTATTCGGGGTTTGTTTAGCCTTTTTTATACATTATTTGTTTTTTCTAGGCATTTTGGAACAAATAGCTGCCACGTTATTATTGCAAACGGTTATGTTATATAAACCATGGGCGTTCCACTAACCATTTACGTACTGATGTCTACTACACAACCTTTCTTCTTGTAAACTCGTGTTGGGCCTCCAATCACAGAGTTTTGTAGGACAGTAGCAAATTTTCCTGAAGTGGATGACCTAAGGTTTATCAATATGTGGGAGGCGTAGGATGAATATGGTCTCTCTCAAAAAACCCTGCAATCAAATACAAGAAATCTCTTGTGTCCCCAACACACCCAATAGAATAAATTGTATAGGTGCACTAGTTCAGCGAAGAGATGGTGATACAAGTGTAGTATGGATAGTAGATATAGGTTTTTATAAACTAAAAATATAAAAACAGCAAGGTAACTAGTAACAAAAGTGAGCAAAAATGGCATTGCAATGCTTGAAAACAAGGCCTAGGGTCCATACTTTCACTAGTGCAAAATCTCTCAACAATGATAACATAATTGGATCATATAACGATCCCTCAACATGCAACAAAGAATCACTCCAAAGTTTCTATCAGAGAACGCAGGACGAAAACGTGCATCAACCCCTATGCATAGATTACCCCAATGTCATCTCAGGAATCTGTGAGTTGAGTGCCAAAACATACATCAAGTGAATCAATATAATACCCCATTGTCACCAGGGTATCCATATGCAAGACATACATCAAGTGTTCTCTAATCCAATATTCAATCCAACATAACGAAACCTCAAAGAGCATGACTCAATTAATGACAAGAAGGTAGAGAGGGGAAGAACACCATAACATCCAAATATATCAACAAAGCTTGTGGTACATCAAGATCGTGCTAAATCAAGAACATGAGAGAGAGGGAGAGAGAGAGATCAAACACATAGCTACTGGTACATACCCTCAACCCTGAGGGTGAAATACTCCGTCCTCATCATGGTGGCTGCCGGGATGATGAAGGTGGCCTCCGGTGATGATTTCCCCCTCCAACAAGGTGCTGGAACAGGGCCCTGATTGAGTTTTCGTGGCTATAGAGGCTTGCGGCGGCAGAACTTCTCATCCAGGGTTCTCCCTGGAGGTTTGGGTATATATAGGAATTTTTGGCGTCGGTCTCACATCAAGAGGGTGCCCTAGGGGCCCACAAGTTTAGGGGGCGCACCCCTAGGCTTGTGGCTCCCTCGTCCATTTCCTGGCCTAGCTTCGGTGCTTCAGGGGTCGCTTTTGGTCCATAAAAAATCACCGTAAATTTTCAGCCCATTCCGAGAACTTTTATTTCTGCACAAAAGGACACCATGGTAGTTCGGCTGAAAACATCATTAGTACGGGTTAGTTCTAATCAAATCATACCAAAACCATATAAATTTTTTGTAAACATGGCATGAAATTTCATAAATTATAGATACGTTGGAGACGTATCAGCATCCCGAAGCATAATTCCTACTCATCCTCGAGTAGGTAAATGATAAAAGAAATAATTTATGAAGTGTGAATTCTAGCATAGTGCATAAATTTGATAAATGATAGTTCCAATCACATTTTCTATTATCATTATATATCATAAACAGTAGCTCATCTCATAAAACTTATCATGATCAAGTAGCAAGCTATTCACATGTTAAGGTATAGACGATAAACTTTCTTGAAAACTAACAAACTATGTTCTCAGTCATCAAACAATTGCAATTCATCTTATTTTCAGGAATGGTCTATGTAAGAGCTTTGACTTAGCAAATTTAACATACTCGACTATCATATAGTCTTCCATGATTGCTGACACTCAAAGCATATTTTTAGAACAAATAACATCCATCAAACACAGAGAAAGATGGGGGCTTATTATTTCGCCTCCCAACTCATTTATCATATAGTTAATTGTCAACAATAATAATTCATGATGAAATATATTTGAATGGCCATATATGCTTGGATCTTTCCCCACCACATGTGTAACACCCCGGATGTAATTTTACCTTATATGTATCCCAACTCTTGCCGTTTCCGACCTAAGTTATTTTATTTTCCTCGGGTTCAGGTTTTTGTCTCCGTGTGTTGTTTCCATTGTCATGCATCTCATATCATGTCATCATGTGCATTGCATTTACATATGTGTTCGTCTCATGCATCCGAGCATTTTCCCCGTTGTCCGTTTTGCATTCCGGCGCTCCTATCTCCCCCGGTGGTCCTTTCTACCTCTTTTCGTGTGTGGGGGTTAAACATTTCCGGATTGGACCGAGACTTGCCAAGCGGCCTTGGTTTACTACCGGTAGACCGCCTGTCAAGTTTCGTGCCTTTTGGACTTCGTTTGATAGTCCAACGGTTAACCGAGGGACCGAGAAGGCCTCGTGTGTGTTGCAGCCAAACACCTCTCCAAAGTGGCCCAAAACCCAGCTAAACCCTCTCCATCATCTCGGTCGTTCGATCACGATCGCGTGGCCGAAAACCGCACCTCATTTGGAGCTTCCTAGCCCCCTCTACCTCTATGTAAAAGGCACCCCCTCAAAATTCGCAGATCAAATCCACCCCTAACCCTAGTCTTCCCCTTCCTCCGCGCGCCGGACACGTCCGCCCGGCGCAGGACGCGTCCGACCGCTCCCCGCCGCCACGTCTTGCCTTGTGGTTCGCGCGCCGCCCGCGCCCACTTCGCCGGCCCTCAGGGCCCGCGGGAGGCCCTCCTGGCCCGCATCGTCCGCGCCGCCCAACTCATCTTCTTCGTCGCCCGGGGCCGTGCCTCCCTTGCCGCGCCGCTCGCGCCGGCTGCTGCCTCCGCCGCGGCGCACCTCGTCGTCGGCGCCGACCCCGCCGACCCCGCTCGCCGCTGAACCGCCTCCGGTGTCGCCCGGCCTTGCTCGCGCCGCCCGAGTCTCCCGCCGGCCACCGCCGCCATCAGCGCCGCCACCTCGCCCAGGCAAGCCGGCGCCGCCCCGACCTCCCCTCACTCCGGCGAACAGAGACTTCCCCGGTGAACCTCGGCGTCCGTGCAACTACAGTGTCCGGCCAGATCTGGATCTAGATCCAACCCTAAAGGGTTGACCTTTTCCCTCTCCCTAGTATTTTTTGCAATATTTATCATGCCGTAACTCCGCATCCGTAGCTCCAATTTGTGCGTGTAGCATATCAAAATGTTCATCTCAGAGAGTACATCATTTCATCCCATTGCATCATTTTCATTTGAGCTCATATTGATGCCCGAAATGCTGTTGGAAGAGGGCTATGTGGTTAAATTGTCAGATCTGTTTCATCAAATAGCTATTTGTCATTTTTGCCATGATTAATGTGTGCATGATATGCTCCTGAGCTCTACATGAGTTTTGTTATATGCCATACCTTCTTTATAGAGGTGCTTACCATGTATTTTGTGATATGTGTGGTGACTAGCACAAGCTTGCAAAGTAGCGTATTCGTTAATGCTGATTTCAGGGACTTAGAATTTCTCCAAGTCCTTGTCCTGATTTTGTCAATATGCCATATGTTCATGTTGTTTCCTAGTGATCCGTGCCTCTTTCGAGGATGATCAGTAAGGATTATTTGTTAACTTTGTGGTTCTCTATCCATCCATGTCTTTGTTTGCAATTATGGAGCACCCTAGCTTGAGTCAATCGAGCTCTACTTTTGCTACTTCGTGAATCCTGGCAGATTGTTGACTTGTTAGCGATTTTGCCGAGGATGTTGTTATTGATCCGTGCATGCTATATTGTTGTTCTTGCCATGTCTAGCTTCTATGATATGTATTCTTGATGGGTGTATGCTTAGTTTTTCATGCCATGCTCTGTAGTGAGTGCATCGAGCTCGTAAACATGCCTACTCATTAACAGATTTGCATGCTCCAGTTTTTCTCTAAGTCTGTAATCTGATTATGTTTTTGCCATGTTCGCATGCTTGCAATTGTATTTTCTAATTCCTTTTGGTTCAAGGTCACTAAGAAACTTTTGATAAGTTCTTTGAGTAGCTTCATGTCATGCCTTGCTTTTCCATGTTAAGGTCCTGTAGCATATAGTTTTTATGCTCTAAAGTGTGCTACCTGATGTTAAATTCCAGACTTGTGTTAATTTCACTAAGTCTGAAACCTGTTATCATTTGCACTTTTGCCATGCTTGTTTGAACCTGTTAATTGATGAATTGGCCGTAGCTCAGTGTTCATCTTTTGTCAAGCATCATGAGTGGATTCATTCCATGTATTGTTTTGTCATGTTTGAGTGCTGTAGCATATTTATCTTGATGCTTTTAGATGGCTACTTGGTGTTTATCGCAGACCGGTGCCATGTTTGTTTTGCTTGCCATTTCCAAACCATGCATCCGTTTCCGGTGATATTTATATCGATTTCAACCGAAATCACCTCACCTTTCCAGTGGCACTCTTCGATTTCCAAGTTTAGGCCAGGTTCAATCATTCCTTGTCAAATCTTGCATATCATCACATATCGCATCCCGCATAGCATACCATGTTTGCATCATGTTGTTCGAGCTTTGCACGTGGTTGATTGTGTTCCTTTTGCTTGTTTGTCTTATTTGGGTAGAGCCGGGAGACGAGTTCGCTAACGAGGAGCCCGTTGAGTTTGCTTACGAGGATCAAGTCAACTCTGACAACTTTGCAGGCAAGATGATCATACCCTCGAAATCACTTCTATCTTTGCTTGCTAGATGCTCACTCTTTTGCTATGCCTATGCTATGATACCTACCACTTGCTTATCATGCCTCCCAAATTTCCATGTCAAACCTCTAACCCACCATGTCCTAGCAAACCATTGATTGGCTATGTTACCGCTTTGCTCAGCCCCTCTTATAGCGTTGCTAGTTGCAGGTGAATATTGGAGATCGTTCCTTGTTGGAACATTGTTTATTATTGGGATATCACTATACTATCTTGTTATCTTAATGCATCTATATACTTGGTAAAGGTTGGAAGGCTCGGCCTTATGCCTAGTGTTTTGTTCCACTCTTGCCGCCCTAGTTTCCGTCATATCGGTGTTATGTTCCCGGATTTTGCGTTCCTTACGCGGTTGGGTTTAATGGGAACCCCTTGACAGTTCGCCTTGAATAAAACTCCTCCAGCAAGGCCTGACCTTGGTTTTACCATTCGCCACCTAGCCTTTTTTTCCCTTGGGTTTCGCGGACTCAAGGGTCATCTTTATTTTAAACCCCCGGGCCAGTGCTTCTCTAAGTGTTGGTCCTACCCAGAGCACTGTGCTGGGCCGTCCCTTGGCAACTTGGGTTATGTTGGCTCCCGTACGCTTATCTTATCCGGTGTGCCCTGAGAACGAGATATGTGCAGCTCCTATCGGGATTTGTCTGCACAGCGGGTGGTCTTGCTGGACTTGTTTTACCATTGTCGAGGATGTCTTGTAGAACCGGGATACCGAGTCTGATCGGAAAGTCTCGGGAGAAGGAACATCCTTCGTTGACCGTGAGAGCTTGTGATGGGCTAAATTGGGACTCCCCTGCAGGGATTTGAACTTTCGAAAGCCGTGCCCGCGGTTATGGGCAGATGGGAATTTGTTAATGTCCGGTTGTAGATAACATGAAACCTTACTTAATTAAAATGAATCAACCGTGTGTGTAACCGTGATGGTCTCTTCTCGGCGGAGTCCGGGAAGTGAACACGGTGTTGGAGTAATGTTTGACGTAGGTTGTTATAGGATCACTTCTTGATCATAATTCTTCGTTCGTGCTTTGCCTTCTCTTCTCGCTCTCTTTTGCGAACAGGTTAGCCACCATATATGCTAGTCGCTTGCTGCAGCTCCACATATTACCTTGCCTTACCTATAAGCTTAAATAGTCTTGATCGCGAGGGTGCGAGATTGCTGAGTCCCCATGACTCACAGATTACTTCCAAACCAGATGCAGGGACCGATGATTCCGTTCCAGATGATGCGCTTGAGCTCAAGTGGGAGTTCGACGAAGACTCTCGCCGTTACTATGTGTCTTTCCCTAATGATCAGTAGTGGTGCCCAGTTGGGGCGATCGGGACCGTGTCGCATGTTGGGGTTGATCTTTTATTTTGGTATCGTAGTCGGACCATGAGTGTATTGGATGATTGTAATGTTATTCATGTATTTGTGTGACGTGGCGAGTGTAAGCCAACTATGTAGCTTTTCCCCTATTATCTATTTACATGGGTTGTTGTGAAGACTACCTTACTTGCGACATTGCTTTCAATGCGGTTTTGCCTCTAAATCGTGCTTCGACACGTAGGAGATATAGCCGCATCGAGGGCGTTACAAGTTGGTAATCAGAGCCTTCCCTGACCTTAGGAGCCCCCCTGCTTGATTGAATTAGCTGGCGTTGTTGAGTCTAGAAAAATGTTTTGAGTCATTTAGGAATTATATATCGGAGAGTTTAGGAATTCTTTTTACTCCCCAGTCCCTTCATCGCTCTGGTGAGGCATCCTGACGTAGAGTTTTGACTCTTCTCTTCTCAAATTTCACTAAAATTTTTTAGGATCACGCGGGTATCTTGGAATCGTTCCGATCGATTTGTGACGAGAACATTGTTCTTGGTGCCTCCTGTCATTTAGGGTTGTGGCAGTGTCCCGGGGAGTTGAGCTCCGAGGTGTTGTCGTCATAATTTTATCGTTGCAGTTCTGGAATACCTGAGTTTAGTTTCGCCGACATCGAAAATCTCTTTTATGCAGTTGTTGGTGAGATAACCTCAACGCCACCCAGTACTGGGGCGGGAGTCCGGGAGTATTGCCATAACTTGTATAATGGATGCTTTTTGAAGGTTGAGGTAGACGATTTTCGAAGTTTTTCTCGGTTATGTGTTGAAGGATGGATACAGCTGGATGTAGGATTTGCTAGAATTGTGTGAGATATTATGCTTCCCCTGTATCCCCAACACCCGATTGCATAACCGGAAAGGTTCGGGAGTTTCATAGGTGGGAATTCTTGTAGCTCTAGTTCTTCTTCCGCGGATATTTGGTTTGAGATTGGGTGATCCTTACCGAGTGTTCGTTCTTGTTCCGTACCTTGTTGTTGTTTTTCTTCTACATCAATTCTAAGTGGCTTCTAAATTTATGGATATGTGACCATTTCAATTGGAATGCATTCGTTCATTTTGTTCGGATGTGAAGACTATATGTTGCAATTTCAACCAGTTTGATTCAGCTTCAATATATTGTCTATCAATGTGCTAATGGATGTCAACCTGTTCAAGATGGCTCCTCCAACGCGCACGACTCCGAATACTGATCTGGCACCACCACCTCCACCTCCGGAGGCATGGCAAGCTGTGATGGCCGCTACCAATGCAAACACGCAGCTGATCATGCAACTTCTTCAAGAGCGCAACCAAGGGAATCATGGCCAAGGCAACAATCAAAATCACTTTGCTACACTCAACCAGTTCCTTGCTAACCAGCCAAAGACCTTCAGCAATTGTGTTGAGGCAACAGACGCTGATGATTGGCTCGTGGACTTATGAAAGCATTTCGAGTGCAGTAACGTCAGGCCTGAGGACTTTGTCAAGTTCGCTTCCTTCCAACTCAAAGACCAAGCTGCAGAATGGTTTCAGCAGTACAAAGATTCCAGAGGAGGCCGTGTGATTACCTGGAATGAATTCCGTCAAGACTTCAAAGCTCATCATATTCCTCAGAGCGTGGTTGAAAGCAAGCGTGAGGAATTCCGCAACCTAAAGCAAGGCTCTATGTATGTCTACGAGTAAAACAAGATGTTTCAGAAGCTCGCCCGTTTTGCTAAGCAGGACGTCCCTGATGAGAAGAGCATGATATACCAGTTCAAGGGTGGTCTCAGAGAAGAAATCCAGCTAGCTCTTGTTCTCTTTGAGCCCAAGAGGTACGGTGAGTTTTACAACATGGCAATGAAGCAAGAGACTGCTCAACTGAAGTGCGATGCTTCCAAGAAACGAGTCAGAGATGCTACTCCTTCTTCCTCAACTCAAGTGGCTAAGTAGCAAAAGTATTGGCTTCCTCCTCCTCTGTTCCGCCAGCCTTATCAGCAGAAGAGCAAAGGTGGCAGTGGATCTTCCCACTCACCCAACCCTGGCTTTCAAAACAAGACTTCGTCTCAAGCTCCAAGATCGAGTGCTTCGTATCACCGTCCACTTTCAGAGGTCACGTGCAACAAGTGCCAACAGAAGGGTCACTATGCCAACAAATGCTTCAATCAGAGGCATCTCCCTCCTCCTCCTCCTCCTGTGAGATCGGCAAGTACAACTATGGTCAAGCATAATCCCAAGCACGCCAAGGTCAACTTGATGAATGCAGCTCAAGCAGAGGACTCGTCAGATGTCATCATGGGTAACTTTCCAGTTAACTCTATTCCTGCTAAAGTTCTTTTTGACACTGGTGCATCGCATTGTTTCATGTCAAGATCATTTGTTTCCAAGCATGACTTCGTTTCGCAAATGTTGGGTAAACCTATGGGAGTGGTTTCTCCGGCTAAGTCTGTGAGGGCTACTTCAATAGTCCCGGATGTTTCTATCATGATGGGTGATTTCAAGTTTCTGGCTTCTCCAATGGTCCTTGGTAACTCGGATATTGATCTTATTCTTGGAATGGACTGGCTTTCTAAGCACAAGGCTCAGCTTGATTGTGCTGCCAGGCAGATTCAATTGACTAATTCGTCTGAGGATGTACTTATCTTTGCCGCTAATGACGATACCATCCGTCTGTTTTCTCTCAATGAGAAGGGTGAACTGGATTCCATCTCTCAAATTCCAGTCGTTTGCGAATATCAAGACGTCTTTCCAGAAGAGCTTCCAGGAATGCCTCCGCACTGGCCAGTAGAATTCGTCATCGATCTTGAGCCTGGCATGGAACCTGTTTGCAAACGTCCTTACAAGCTTGGACCTGAAGAGTTGAAGGAGCTGAAGAAGCAACTCGATATTCAAGAGCGAATGGGTCTCATCCGACCTAGTTCTTCTCCGTGGGGTTGTGGAGTTGTTTTTGTGAAGAAGAAGGATGGAACAGACCGACTTTGTGTTGACTACTGTCCATTGAACAAGAAGACTATAAAGAACAAGTACCCACTTCCCAACATCAATGAGCTGTTCGAACAACTCAAAGGTGCTCAAGTATTCTCCAAGCTTGATCTCCATATGGGCTATCACCAGATTCGAATCCGTGAGCAAGATATTCCCAAGTCGGCTTTCAGAACAAGCTATGGTTCATATGAATACACTATCATGTCTTTTGGCCTCGTCAACGCTCCGCCGACTTTCTCTCGCATGATGAACTTCATCTTCAACGCCTACACAAATGACTTCATCTTGGTCTACCTCGATGACATTCTGGTCTTTTTGAAGAACAAGGAAGATCATGCCAAGCACTTGTGTTTGGTGCTCGATAAGCTCAGGGAACATCAGTTCTACGCCAAGTTTTCAAAGTGCGAGTTTTGGCTCGATGAGGTTCTCTATCTTGGGCATATCATCTCTGCCAAGGGCATAGCGGTGAATCCTGAGAAGGTGTCTGCAATTGTGAATTGGGAACCACCTCAGAACGTGAAGCAACTCCACAGCTTCCTTGTTCTCGCAAGCTATTGTTGAAGGTTCGTTGAGAACTTTTCAAAGATCGCGAAGCCTCTTTCAAACCTTCTCCAGAAGCGCGTCAAGTACGTTTGGTCCCCTGAGTGTGACATCGCTTTCAACACCCTGAAAGAGAAATTGGTCACTGCTCCAGTTCTGACTCCTCCTGATGAATCCAAACCATTCGAGGTCTTCTGCGATGCCTCTCTTCAAGGTCTTGGTGCAGTGCTGATGCAAGAGAAGAAAGTTGTGGCTTATACCTCTCGCCAATTGAAGCCCAACGAGAAGAACTACCCCACTCATGACCTCGAGTTGGCGGTAGTTGTGCATGCTCTTTTGACTTGGAGACATCTCTTATTGGGAAGAAAAGTGGACATCTTCACTGACCACAAGAGTCTCAAGTACATCTTCACTCAGCCTAATCTCAACCTCAGGCAGACTTGTTGGGTCGAAATGATTCGAGAGTATAATCCGAGTATCGAGTATACTCCAGGCAAGGCCAATGTGATTGCTGACGCTTTGAGCAGGAAGGCTTACTGCAACAGTCTGATTCTCAAGCCTTACCAACCCGAGCTTTGTGAAGCTTTCCGCAAACTCAATTTGCATGTTGTTCCTCAAGGTTTCCTCGCCAACCTTCAAGTCTCTCCTACTTTGGAAGATCAGATTCGCGAGGCTCAACTTCTTGATGCTATGGTGAAGAAGGTGAAGATTGGGATTGCCGAGAGTCAACCCAAGTACAAGTGCTATCGCCTTGATGACAAGGATACTCTCTTCTTCGAGGATCGCATTGTTGTGCCTAAAGGTGACCTTCGTAAAGTCATTATGAACGAGGCTTACAATTCACTCCTCTCCATCCACCCTGGGAGTACGAAGATGTACCAGGACCTCAAGCAGACTTATTGGTGGACTCGAATGAAGCGCGAGATTGCTCAGTTCGTGAATGAATGTGATGTCTGCAGAAGAGTGAAGACAGAACACCAACGACCGGCTGGTCTCCTCCAACCTCTTGCCATTCCAGAATGGAAGTTTGACCACATTGAGATGGACTTCGTGACTGGGTTTCCAAAGTCCAAGCATGGGAATGATGCTATATTCGTTGTCATTGACAAACTCACTAAAGTGGCTCATTTCCTTCCTATCAAAGAGTCTATCAGTGCAGCTCAATTGGCGGAGCTTTATACCTCTCGGATTGTCTCTCTGCACGGCATTCCACAGTTGATCTCTTCAGACCGTGGCAGCATCTTTACCTCCAAGTTTTGGGATTCTTTTCAGAAGGCCATGGGCACCAACATCCGTTTCAGCACAGCTTTTCATCCTCAAACTAGCGGTCAAGTAGAGCGTGTCAATCAGATTCTTTAAGATATGCTCAGGGCTTGTGTTATCTCTTTCGGTATGAAGTGGGAAGATTGTCTTCCATATGCCGAATTCTCCTACAACAACAATTTTCAAGCAAGTTCGGGCAAGGCCCCATTTGAAATTCTCTATGGCAGGATGTGCCGTACTCCTCTTAACTGGTCAGAGATCGGTGAACGTCAACTTCTTGGAAATGACTTGATCACAGAGGCAGAGGAGATGTGCAAAGTAATTCGTGATAACCTCAAAGTAGCGCAATTGCGCCAGAAGAGCTACTATGATAGTAAGCATCGTGATTTGGCCTTCGAGATCGGAGACCATGTTTACCTCCGCGTCTCTCCAATGAAAGGTACTCGTCGCTTCGGTATCAAAGGGAATATTGCCCCTAGATACGTGGGTTCTTTCAAGATCGTCAGCAAGAGAGGCGATCTTGCCTATCAACTCGAGCTTCCCTCAAACTATGCAAATGTGCACGACGTGTTCCATGTCTCTCAGCTCCGCAAGTGCTTCAAGACCCCTGACCGCACCGTCAACTTTGAAGACATTGATCTCCAAGAAGACCTGTCTTATCGTGAGCACCCAGTTGCTATTCTTGAAGAGACTGAACGCAAGACTCGCAATAAGTCAATCAAATTCCTCAAAGTCAAGTGGTCACACCATTCCGACCGTGAAGCCACCTGGGAACGCGAGGATCACCTCCGTTCTGAGTACCCGGCGTTTTTCCAGTCCTAGATCTCAGGACGAGATCCTTTCGTAGTGGTGGAGTGTTGTAACACCCCGGATGTAATTTTACCTTATATGTATCCCAACTCTTGCCGTTTCCGGCCTAAGTTATTTTATTTTCCTCGGGTTCGGGTTTTTGTCTCCATGTGTTGTTGCTGTTGTCATGCATCTCATATCATGTCATCATGTGCATTGCATTTGCATACGTGTTCGTCTCATGCATCTGAGCATTTTCCCTGTTGTCCGTTTTGCATTCCGGCGCTCCTATCTCCCCCGGTGGTCCTTTCTACCTCTTTTCGTGTGTGGGGGTTAAACATTTCCGGATTAGACTGAGACTTGCCAAGCGGCCTTGGTTTACTACCGGTAGACCGCCTGTCAAGTTTCGTGCCTTTTGGACTTCGTTTGATACTCCAACGGTTAACCGAGGGACCGAGAAGGCCTCGTGTGTGTTGCAGCCCAAAACCTCTCCAAACAGGCCCAAAACCTAGCTAAACCCTATCCATCATCTCGGTCGTTCGATCACGATCGCGTGGCCGCAAACCGCACCTCATTTGGAGCTTCCTAGCCCCCTCTACCTCTATATAAAGGGCACCCCCTCAAAATTCACGGATCAAATCCACCCCTAACCCTAGTCTTCCCCTTCCTCCGCGCGCCGGACACGTCCGCCCGGCGCAGGACGCGTTCGATCGCTCCCCGCAGCCACGTGTCGCCTTGTGGTTCGCGCGCTGCCCGCGCCCACTTCGCCGGCCCGCAGGGCCCACGGGAGGCCCTCCCGGCCCGCATCGCCCGCGCCGCCCAGCTCGTCTTCTTCGTCGCCCGGGGCCGCGCCTCCCTCCCCGCACCGCTAACGCCGGCTGCCGCCTGCGCCGCGGCGCACCTCGTCGCCGGCGCCGACCCCGCCAACCCCGCTCGCCGCCGAACCGCCTCCAGTGCCGCCCGGCCTCGCCCGCGCCGCCCGAATCTCCCGCCGGCCACCGCCGCCATCAGCGCCGCCTCCTCGCCCCGGCAAGCCGGTGCCGCCCCGACCTCCCCTCACTCATGTGAATAGAGGCTTCCCCGGTGAACCTCGGCATCCGTGCAACTACAGTGTCCGGCCAGATCTGGATCTAGATCCAACCCTAAAGGGTTGACATTTTCCCTCTCCCTAGTATTTTTTGCAATATTTATCATGCCGTAACTCCGCATCCGTAGCTCCAATTTGTGCGTGTAGCATATCAAAATGTTCGACTCAGAGAGTACATCATTTCATCTCATTGCATCATTTTCATTTGAGCTCATATTGATGCCCGAAATGCTGTTGGAAGAGGGCTATGTGGTTAAATTGTCAGATCTGTTTCATCAAATAACTATTTGTCATTTTTGCCATGATTAATGTGTGCATGATATGCTCCTGAGCTCTACATGAGTTTTGTTATATGCCATGCCTTCTTTATAGAGGTGCTTACCATGTATTTTTATGATATGTGTGGTGACTAGCACAAGCTTGCAAACTAGCGTATTCGTTAATGCTGATTTCTGGGACTTAGAATTTCTCCAAGTCCTTGTCCTGATTTTGTCAATATGCCATATGTTCATGTTGTTTCCTAGTGATCCGTGCCTCTTTTGAGGATGATCAGTAAGGATGATTTGTTAACTTTGTGGTGCTCTATCCATCCATGTCTTTGGTTGCAATTATGGAGCAGCCTAGCTTGAGTCGATCGAGCTCTACTTTTGCTATTTCGTGAATCCTGGCAAATTGTTGACTTGTTAGCGATTTTGCCGAGGATGTTGTTATTGATCTGTGCATGCTATGTTGTTGTTCTTGCCATGTCTAGCTTCTATGATATGTATTCTTGATGGGTGTATGCTTAGTTTGTCATGCCATGCTCTGTAGTGAGTGCATCGAGCTCGTAAACATGCCTACTCGTTAACAGATTTGCATGCTCCAGTTTTTCTCTAAGTCTGTAATCTGATTATGTTTTTGCCATATTCGCATGCTTGCAATTGTATTTCTGATCCCTTTTGGTTCAAGGTCAGTAAGGGACTTTTGATAAGTGCTTTGAGTAGCTTCATGTCATGCCTTGCTTTGCCATGTTAAGTTCCCGTAGCATATAGTTTTCATGCTCTAAAGTGTGCTACCTGATGTTAAATTCCAGACTTGTGTTAATTTCACCAAGTCTGAAACCTATTATCATTTGCACTTTTGCCATGCTTGTTTGAACCTGTTAATGGATGAATTAGCTGTAGCTCAGTGCTCATCTTTTGTCAAGCATCATGAGTGGACCCTTGCTGTTTATCGCAGACCGGTGCCATATTTGTTTTGCTTGCCATTTCCAAACCGTGCATCCGATTCCGGTGATCTTTATATCGATTTCAACCAAAATCACCTCACCTTTCCAGTGGCACTCTTGGATTTCCAAGTTGAGGCCAGGTTCAACCATTCCTTGTCAAATCTTGCATATGCATCACATATCGCATCCCGCATAGCATACCATGTTTGCATCATGTTGTTTGAGCTTTGCACGTGGTTGATTGTGTTCCTTTTGCTTTTTGTCTTGTTTGGGTAGAGCCGGGAGACGAGTTCTCTAATGAGGAGCCCATTGAGTTTGCTTACGAGGATCAAGTCAACTCTGACAACTTTGCAGGCAAGATGATCATACCCTCGAAATCGCTTCTATCTTTGCTTGCTAGATGGTCGCTCTTTTGCTATGCCTATGCTACGATACTACCACTTGCTTATCATGCCTCCCAAATTGCCATGTCAAACCTCTAACCCACCATGTACTAGCAAACCGTTGATTGGCTATGTTACCGCTTTGCTCAGCCCCTCTTATAGCGTTGCTAGTTGCAGGTGAAGATTGGAGATCGTTCCTAGTTGGAACATTGTTTATTATTGGGATATCACTATATTATCTTGTTATCTTAATGCATCTATATACTTGGTAAAGGGTGGAAGGCTCGACCTTATGCCTAGTGTTTTGTTCCACTCTTGCCGCCCTAGTTTCCGTCATATCGGTGTTATGTTCCCGGATTTTGCGTTCCTTACGCGGTTGGGTTATAATGGGAACCCCTTGACAGTTCGCCTTGAATAAAACTCCTCCAGCAAGGCCCGACCTTGGTTTTACCATTCGCCACCTAGCCTTTTTTCCCTTGGGTTTCGCGGACTCAAGGGCCATCTTTATTTTAAACCCCCGGGCCAGTGCTTCTCTAAGTGTTGGTCCTACCCAGAGCACCGTGCTGGGCCGTCCCTTGGCAACTTGGGTTATGTTGGCTCCCGTACGCTTAGCTTATCTGGTGTGCCCTGAGAACGAGATATGTGCAGCTCCTATCGGGATTTGTCGGCACAACGGGTGGTCTTGCTGGACTTGTTTTACCATTGTCGAGGATGTCTTGTAGAACCGGGATACCGAGTCTGATCGGAAAGTCTCGGGAGAAGGAATATCCTTCGTTGACCATGAGAGCTTATGATGGGCTAAGTTGGGACTCCCCTGCAGGGATTTGAACTTTCGAAAGCCGTGCCCGCGGTTATGGGAAGATGGGAATTTGTTAATGTCCGGTTGTAGATAACATGAAACCTAACTTAATTAAAATGAATCAACCGCGTGTGTAACCGTGATGGTCTCTTCTCGGTGGAGTACAGGAAGTGAACATGGTGTTGGAGTAATGTTTGACGTAGGTTGTTATAGGATCACTTCTTGATCATAGTTCTTCGTTCATGCTTTGCCTTCTCTTCTCTCTCTCTCTTTTGCGAACAGGTTAGCCACCATATATGCTAGTCGCTTGCTGCAGCTCCACATATTACCTTGCCTTACCTATAAGCTTAAATAGTCTTGATCGCGAGGGTGCGAGATTGCTGAGTCCCCGTGACTCACAGATTACTTCCAAACCAGATGCAGGGACCGATGATTCCGTTCCAGATGATGTGCTTGAGCTCAAGTGGGAGTTCGACGAAGACTCTCGCCGTTACTATGTGTCTTTCCCTGATGATCAGTAGTGGTGCCCAGTTGGGGCGATCGGGACCGTGTCGCATGTTGGGGTTGATCTTTTATTTTGGTACCATAGTCGGACCATGAGTGTATTGGATGATTGTAATGTTATTCATGTATTTGTGTGACCTGGCGAGTGTAAGCCAACTATGTACCTTTTCCCCTATTATCTATTTACATGGGTTGTTTTGAAGATTACCTTACTTGCGACATTGCTTTCAATGCGGTTATGCCTCTAAGTCGTGCTTCGACACGTAGGAGATATAGCCGCATCGAGGGCGTTACAACATGATACTTTCCAACTAGAGAACAATTGAGGTTGAAATGAGAAGGAATACTACTAACTCTTGCATAAAAGTAAAAGATAGGCCATTCGTAGAGGGAGGCGGGGATTTGCAGAGGTGCCAGAGCTCGAAGTTTGTAAAATAGAGATGATTATAATTATTGGAGGTATGCTTTCATTATCAACGTAACGACCGAGAGTTCCCAATATCTTGCATGCTAGGCACATTACAAGTGGTTCCCAAACAGAAAGGTAAAGTTTTTACTCCCCCTCCACCAACAAACACAAGCCATGTCGAGCCGAATCCTCGGGTGCCCTCCATACCAACAACAATCCAGGGTAGTTTTGTTTCATTATTATATTTTAATTTTGATTTTGATAGGACTGGGCATCCCAATTACCAGCCACTTTCTCGTTAATGACAAGTGAATAAACACTCATCGTGAGAATAACCCATCTAGCTTGGAAGATACTGATCGCCACCTGTCGCTTCATGAACGATTTGGGCATACAAAAAATATTATTATTTGAAGATTTAGAGTTTCGCACATGCAAATTTACTTGGAACGATAGGTAAATACTGCATATAGGTAGGTATATATGGTGGACTCATATGGAATAACTTTGGGTTTAAGGAAGTGGATGCACAAGCAGTATTCCCGCTTAGTATAGGTGAAGTCTAGCAAAAGATCCTAAGCAAGCACCACATGTTGGAAGATCCATAACAATATAACTTCTATACAAATATACCCAAACATAACTCATTACGTTGTCTTCCTTATCGAACTTCAACTAATTTTCTCAAGTTTGAAAATAATTAATGGGTCTCACAATCATAGAAGATGTCCAAGATAGTATATTTATACGTGCATTCTCTCTTCCTTCAATATTATTTCATGAATTGTTCAAGTGACCAATGTTGTCTTTGCTAATTTTAAATAAATTTTACCACCTATAATTCTTATATGTGAAGTCATTACTCCCCATGGGATAAGCATATGAAACATGTATAATTTTAGATTTATGATGTTCAATTCATTCAACCATTTACTCTTAAGGTATAAGTGAAGAACGAGAACAAATGACAAACTACTCCAAAAAAGATAAAAGTGAAGATCAATGAGTAGTCAAACAATTAAGTAGCTATGTGAAAACTCTCTCTCATAATTTTTTTAGATCTTATGTATTTTATTCAAACAGCAAACAAAACAAAATAAAATGACAATCCAAGAATAGCACACATCATGTGAAGAGGCAAAACCTTAGGCTCAACTGAGCCTAACCGATAATTGTTGATGAAGAAAGGTGGGATTCCTACCGGGGCATCCCCAAGCTTAGATGCTTGAGAGTTCTTGGAATATTATATTGGGATGCCTTGGGCATCCCCTAGCTTGAGCTCTTACGTCTCCTTAATTCATCTCATATCATGGTTTCGCTAAATCTTAAAAACTTCATCCACACAAAACTCAACAAGAACTCGTGAGATAAGTTAGTATAAATCAATGCAAAAACCTTTATCATTCTCTACCATAGAAAATAACTAAAATTGTAATTTAACATTCACTACTAGGGAAAACCCTAGTAGTAGCGCGGGGTAATTTCTAGCAATAGCGCGGGGGCCTGCGCTACTGCTAGGGCGCTACAGCTAACTTTTAGCAGTAGCGCGGGTGGTACCCGTGCTACTGCTACTTATAGTAGGAGTAGCGCGGTTTCCACCCATGCTACTACTACTTAGTTGTAGCGCGGGTCAGGGCCCCGCGCTGCTGCTAACCAATTCAGAATTAAAAAAATTAATTTTAGCCATGGCGGCTGTTTCTGCTCGGCGTCATCGTCCTCTCCATTCATGGCTGCTACTGGTCCTGGAGGGGATGAAGTTGTTCGTGGTGATGGTGCTTCCCCACCCAACTTGTGCCCACACCTCTCGTCTACTGCTTCTACATAAGAAGAGAAAATTATTAGAAAGAGGAAGAGTGAGATAGAGAGCAGGAGGAGGAGGAACTCACCGTTGGCCGCCGGAGTTGGAGCCGACGCCCGATACCCTAGATGAAGCTCGGTGACCTACTGCTGCTTGTTGTGGGACCCTTGACCCGGCGAGGAGGTGCAAGTGGCTGCATCCATGGCGGGTCTGGCCGCCGCCATGTGGACGACGCTCTGCTAGTTTTCCTCTCCTTCCAACAGCGGAGAAGAAGGAGGATGGAGGGGGAGGGGAGGGGTCTACGAGAGGAGGTCGCCGGATTTGTGAGTGGCGGCGAGAGGCGAGGCCGGCAGTGGTGGTGGGTGAGGAAGGGAATGCTGAGTGGGAGGAGAAGGGGAATCAGAAGAGTGTGGGTTTGGATTTGGGCCTCCGCACGCTATGTGTACATATATCTTGGTGGGTCGATAGTAGTAGCGCGGGTTCCTACCCCTCGCTACTACTATGGCATGTCCCGGGTGGGCACGGTAGGGACCACTTAGTAGTAGCGAGGGTTATAAACCCATGCTACTACTATCAACTTAGTAGTAGCACGGATTTATACCCCTCGCTACTACTATGGCATGTTTCGGGGGGCCACGGCAGAAACCGCTTAGTAGTAGCGAGGGTTAAAAACCCGCGCTACTACTATCAACTTAGTAGTAGCGAGGGGTAAAAACTCGCGCTACTAGTAAGTAGCAGTAGCGAGGGGTATAAACCCTCGCTACTAGTAAGCGTCTGCCTATAAGCTTTTCCCTAGTAGTGATTGCATACTAAATGCGTCTGCCTATTTAATACTTCCATCCTCAAATAGAATCAATTAACAAGCAAACATACGCAAACAATGCAAACATGACAGCAATCTGTCTAAATAGGATAGTCTGTAAATAATGCAAGAACATTCATACTTATCTAGCTCCAAAAATTCTGGAAAATTACCACAATATAGAAAAATGGTTTTTGCTTATTTTGTAGAAATTTCAAGATTTTATCACATTCTGACTTTCCAGAAGAATTCAGACAATGATAGAAAACTTTCTGTTTTAGTATGTAGTGGTCTAACAATTACCATACTTGTGTTACTCGAAAAATTCTGAAAAATTAGGACAACATGTAATTTTTTTATATCAATGTTGTGTAAAATATTGAAGAATTTATCATGTTCCAGCAGACCAGATCAATTCTGTTACTGGGCGAATTTTTTTTGTTTTCTCACATAATCAAATCAACTGTCATCCACACTATCCCAAGGGCTTTACTTGGGATTTTATCAAAACAAAAGATATAAATCATGATTACTACAATAGCTTCATAATGTGAACAAACAAAAACAATAGGTATAAGTGTTGGGTTGTCTCCCAACAAGCGCTTTTCTTTAATGTCTTTTTACCTAGGCATGATGATTTCAATGATGCTCACATAGAAGTAAAGAATTGAAACACAAATAGATCATCATTAATCATATGGAAAGCACATTTATGTCTAACTCACTTTCTATTCATAGGGATTTTGTTAGCAAACAATTTTTGGTAACAAGAATCAACTAGCATAGGAAGGCAAAACAAGCACGACTTCAAGATTTTCAACACATAGAGAATAAACTTGATATTATTGAGATAGATAAAAGCATATGTTCCTCTCTCATAATAATTTTCAGTAGCATCATGAATGAATTCAATAATATAACGATCACATAAAGCATTATTTTCATAATCCATCAGCATAGAAATTTTTTTACTCTCCACATAAGCAAATTTATTCTCATCCATAGTGATGGGAGCAAATTCAAAAAATAACTATCATGAGATACTTGATTCCCATAATCAATTTGAGCGTTAAAATCATGATGACATATTTCATGGTTATCATTATTATTTATAGCAAAAATATCATCACAATAATCATCATAGATAGTAACTTTATTCTCATAACAATCAATTGAAAGCTCTTCCAAAATAGTGGAATCATTACTAAATAAGGTCCTGACCTCACCAAATTCACTTATCATTATAATAAGATTAAACACCCTCTAAAATAGTGGGATATTTATTATCTAAAGTTGAAACTCTTCCAAACCCACTTTCAAAAATATTGCAATCATCATAAATAGGAGGCATGCAACCATCATAACAAATTCGCACATCAAAACTTGGGGACTAAACATATCATCTTCATAAAATATCGCATCCCCAAGCTCATGGCATTGCATATCATTAGCATCATGGATATTTAAGGAATTCATAATAACAACATTTCAATCATGCTCATCATTCAAAGATTTAGTGCCAAACATTTTATAGACTTCTTCTTCTAACACTTCGGCACAATTTTTCCGATCCATCATTTTCAAGATAGAAATTATAAAGATGAATTATGTGTGGCAACCTCAATTCGATTTTTTGTAATTTTCTTTATAAGCCAAACTAGTGATAAAACAAGAAACTAAAAGATTCAATTGCAAGATCTAAAGATATACCTTCAGGCACTCACCTCGCCGACAACGGCGCTAGGAAAGAGCGTGATGTCTACTATGCAACCTTTCTTCTTGTAGACTCGTGTTGGGCCTCCAAGCGTAGAGTTTTATAGGACAATAGCAAATTTCCCTCAAGTGGATGACCTAAGACTTATCAATCCATGGGAGGCGTAGGATGAAGATGGTCTCTCTCAAACAACCCTGCAATCAAATACAAGAAATCTCTTGTGTCCCCAACACACCCAATACAATGGTAAATTGTATAGGTGCACTAGCTCGGCGAAGAGATGGTGATACAAGTGTAGTATGGATAGTAGATATATGTTTTCTATTCTGAAAATATAAAAACAGTAAGGTAACTAGTAACAAAAGTGAGCAAAAACGATATTGCAATGCTTGAAAACAAGGCCTAGGGTTCATACTTTCACTAGTGCAAAACCTCTCAACAATGATAACATAATTGGATCATATAACAATCCCTCAACATGCAACAAAGAATCACTGCACAGTTTCTGTCGGAGAATGTAGTATTAAAATGTGCATTAACTCCTATGCATAGATTACCCCAATGTCACCTCGGGAATCCACGAGTTGAGTGCCAAAACATACATCAAGTGAATCAATATAATACCCCATTGTCACCACGAGTATCCATATGCAAGACATACATCAAGTGTTCTCAAATCCAATATTCAATCCAACATAACGGAACCTCAAAGAGCAAGACTCAATTCATCACAAGAAGGTAGAGTGGGGAAGAACACCATAACATCCAAATATATTAACAAAGCTCGCGGTACATCAAGATCGTGCCAAGTCAAGAACACGAGAGAGAGAGAGAGAGATCAAACACATAACTACTAGTACATACCCTTAGCCCCAAGGGTGAACTACTCCCTCCTCATCATGGTGTCTGCTGGGATGATGAAGATGGCCTTCGGTGATGATTTCCCCCTCCGGCAAGGTGCCGGAACAGGGTCCCGATTGAGCTTTTGTGGCTATAGAGGCTTGCGGTGGAGGAATTTCTCATACAGGGTTCTTTCTGGAGGTATGGGTATTTATAGAAATTTTTGGCGTTGGTCTCACATCATGGGGGTGCCCGAGGGGCCCACAAGCTCAGGGGGCGCCCTAGGGGGTGGGCGCGCCCCCCAGGCTTGTGACTCCCTCTTCCACTTCTTGGCCTAGCTCTGGTGCTTCCGGGTCTCTTTTAGTCTATAAAAAATCACCGTAAATTTTCAACCCATTCTGAGAACTTTCATTTCTGCACATAAAATGACACCACGGTAGTTGTGCTGAATACAATGTTAGTAAGGGTTAGTTCTAATCAAATCATACCAAAACCATATAAAATTGTTGTAAACATGGCTTGAATACTTCATAAATTATAGATATGTTTTAGACGTATCATGTACCGCCACGTGTCGCTCTTTTTTTATTGGAAAGGAGGTGTAGTGCGGGATGTTTTTTGATTAGATGGGACACATGCAAGCAGTATATTGCGCAGGATCACCAGGAAGCAAGCCCTTTGACCTGCCAACGAGCAGTGCCAAAAATTTATTGATGGTTTTGGTTTCGACCGCCTCGAGAAGGTACGTAGGATAGTTTCCAGTGCTCCTCCTACTCCTCCGTTTTTATCTATAAGCGCTGCCGCCGAGGATCGCCACGTGCTGCAACGAGGGACAAGCCAGCCAACTAGCGGTGGCAGGTCAAGCCAGAACTACAAGAGCCCCCCGCGAGCATGGACTTCATCAATAGCCTCCATAACGAGATGTTGGTAACAATCATATCCCCCCATCAAATCTTGCATGCGGACCACTGTCTTCTCCCGGCGGTGGCGCCCCTTGTGGCACTCCACCCCATGGACCTCATTGACACCAACGAGCTCTATAGCGGGGAGCGCAAAAGCTTGGACACATTGTCCCACATCCTCGCCACACACCCTGGGCTGGTCAGACGCCTTGCGATTGGCAAGTTCCGTTCCAACTGCAAGGCCGAACCCAAGTTTCATGAGTGGTTCCTATCCCTCACCCTAGATCAACTCGAGATTCTCAGCTTTCATGCTGGGCATCCGTGCTTGCTGGCGCCATCCACGCTCCACCTCACGCCCACGCTACGCCACGCTACATTCATGCAGTGCTTTGTCCCCCAGTTTAATGTCGCGCCCTCTCTTAATCTCCCTAAATTGAAGCACGTCGGGCTCATGGGCGTCAGCATCTTGAAGGAGGATTTAGAGCGCCTGCTCCGTAGCTGTAGAACGCTCAAGTACCTTCGTCTTCCAGTGATGGATGGGTTCAGTAGGCTCCACATCGCCTTGACGAATGCCCGTATGACTTATGTGCATTACTGGTGCCGCAATAGGCTGTCAGTTGAGGTGTTCCATGATATGGCCATTGAGAATGCGCCTTTCCTTGAGAGATTGTTTGTACTTGATAAAGAAGGACGAACAAGTATTAGGGTCATTGACACACCGAAATTGACAGTGTTGGGCTATTCATGTGCTGAATTCTTCGAACTTGTTACTGGATCATTATCCATTGTGGTACAACAGTATTCTTCTTCTCCTTCTTATTGGACATCAAATTTTACCTAATTTTTGTTGATTTATGTTCGGATGTCATCCAGAAAATGATTCCCACAAGGTTAACCCTGTATCTATGCAGTGAAGATCTTGGCATTATAGTCTTTCGGCCCCAATGTGGATGAAGTTGTTAGATTCCTTAGATGCTTTCCATCACGGAGAAGCTATACACAGAGGTGATGCTCCTTTTTTGTTAATTGTTAACCACAATGGAGTTCAATTTTTTGTTAGTTTCACCCATGATTACAATGACAAATGTAGTATGATTTCTCAAGGAAATATGTTGGATTTTACTACGTATTTTTTGACATGTTAGTCATGAACGATTGAAGACAACTTGTTAGTATATTCGCGCATTTTAGAAATCCTGCAAATCAAAGAGGCCCGTAGTGTTCAAAAGTGTAGCTAGGAACTAATATGTTGTCTTTGTTTGCAGATACAAGTAGGCCCTAAAGTGGAAAATGTGGCGCAATATAACAATCCCATTGAATGCCTTGATCTTCATCTCACAAAACTACTTTGAACAAGTACCGAGGCACCGCACCAGAGAATAAATTCGCCAGGTTCTTTGTTCAGAAAGCAAGGGTGCTCAAGGTATTGAGGTTTGCCCTATATTTAGTGCACAGAAGTGAATGGTTTGCTAATCAGCGTAGGCTTCTACAGCTGAATGAAAAAGGCTCTGTAGAAGCTAAATTTCAGTTTGGAACATCATAGATAGATTATTCAGAAGTCACTCAATCAAGCCCATGTATGTTTCCTCGGCGTCTGATCCTTTCGCAGATATAATGCATGTCTAAGATTCTAAAGAAGATGATTCTGATTTGGAAGAACAATTTGAACCTTGTAATCTTTGAATTGGGCCTTGTAATGCTGGAATTTGAACCTTGCAATACTTATGGTATTTGTGATACAATGTTTGAAATGGCATTGTGTTATTTTTTCCTTGAAATGCCATGTTGTTATACATGTGGAGTACTGTCCGACTACTGATGCAATCAGACGGCGTCCGCATGACATGGGATTGAGATGATCCAAAAGGCAAAGTTATTCGTTTGTATGGAATGAACTTTCTTGTTGACCACCTATTGACTTGAAGACATTTTAGATTAACTTGTACATAATGCAATATACATATACATATATATGCTATCATATTTTCACATTCATGCTCTCATAGTACACTACAATGAGAGCATACATGGAAAAATAATCCATGGATTTCAAAAAGAGCATCCGAACCCTAAACCCTGAAAATTAGAATGTTGTTATGTGTGTAGTCACTTATGTAATTGCGTGTTTAATTTGGTTACGCAATCATGTTGTCATAACTATAAATGTTGTTGTTCTGTAGGCAGAGCATAGATGTTGTGCAAACTATGCAAATCACATCGCATACGGATTAAATTACGGAACCTGTTGGTGATGATTTCTTCAATCGTCGACCATTCTTTACCAGCAAACATTTTCCCAAAACACGCACAACTTATTAGGAGGAATTGTATGTGCTTATCGGTCTTCCCACACAATTCTTATTACTCACCAGTTTGCCACTATCACACACATCTTGTTAAGACGAATATTTTGTGTTCTTCTCGATCATCACAAACAGTTCATCCAAGTGTCATGTTTGCCGCCTACTGCATACATCTTGCCCCGCACAATCATTTGTGTTGTTTTCGCTCCTCACACATAGTTCATCCGAGTGACCTGTATGTTGTATAGAGCACACACCTTGATCTATCTAACCGTTTCTGTTGTTTTGGAACATCGCAAACAGTTCGTATGTATCAATTGTATGCCAAGTATCGCACACGCAACTCTTTTCTAACTCATATTTGATCGATCTACCATCGTACACAGTTCGTCTTATTGGTGATGGTTTTATTACCATATCGTTTGTGATTCATGCACTGGTATGCCTCGGTGCTATACAAACAGTTTTTAACCCTTTTCGCGATGGCATTTGGAACCGTCACCTAGTGAGTGACGGCAATAGGGGGTCCTTCCCAGACGACCCAGAAACTGTCAAGGATATGCCCTCCTGGCACACACACTCGGCAAAATGAGGTCGTGTGCGACCAGCGAGCGCTCTAATATGGTAATACATACAGTAGAGCTAAAAAATACAATTATACAGGCGAAATTGTTTCCGATCACAAGTACATCCCACAGTCAGTCCACCACTACTGCTGGATGCTACTAACGTGACACTATGATCAGATACCCTTCGATGAAACTGTGTGCGATGCAATAATCGCAAATGGTGGTGTAAAAAACCGTCAAAAAAGATGCAAAACGTTTGCGATGGAGGATGCATCAAACACATTTCAGATTTTAGTTGCGTGTGCGAATGCAGGGCATACTGTTTAGTTTAATTAACTATTTGCGATGAGGAGGAACAAAAGAAACGAGCAGCCAGATGAAGGTGTGTGCGATATATAACATACGGTTCACTCAGATGAACTGTTTGTGATTAGGCAACATAAAAGGAACGGTCAGCCAGATCAAGGTGTGTGCAATATACATCATGCGGTTCACTCGGATCAACTATTTGGGTTGAGACAAGAGAACAGAAATGGTTCAACTTAACAAGATGTGCCTGATTCGCGCAAACAAGTCTGTAATCGGAAACGTGTGCGAAGACCGACAACAACACAGACGATTACTGATAACAAGCCATGTGTGTTGTGAGCAAACGATTGGTGGTATACAATGGTGAGTGATTGATGAAAACATCACCGACGGATTCCATTGTTTAGTCTGTGTGTGATGTGATTTTCTTTGTCCGCACAACATCTACGCTCTGTCTACAGAGCACCAACATATATACTTAAAAAGACAGCATTGCATAACCAAATTAAGCATATAATTACACAAGTGACTACACACATAACATTTTCACACATCAAAGTAAGCAATTACATGCATACTAGAGTAGGAGAAATGAGGATCTAATCATCTAATTATTGTTGCAACGACGCTTGCCATTGCTTTGCTTCCGGCTGGATCCCTGGTCGTTTTGGGGAAGGAGTCACTTCCTCATGTCAACGATCCGCTTGTACATGTCATAGCTCGTGTACGCCTCCTTGGCCACGTACACGACGTGAGCTTTATCGAGTTTCTCCATCCAGGCCTAGTGCCAGGCACGCTTGTCCTTGTTGCACGAATCCTTCATGTCTCTGTAGTAGGGGTCAATGATGGCCTTGGCAAGGTCAACCAGTGAGTCCTTATCATGCTCCTTGCTGCCCCAGATCTTGTATTGGCCCTGGATGTCGACAAGATTCTGGCAGGTGATACCCGAATTCTCGAGCGCCTTTACATCGTTGGTGATGTCCACCATAGCGAACATGTAGTCGGGGCTGTTGACAAACCTCGCAAAACGCTCGCAAGGCCTTGTGGCTATGAAGTAGTGGTAGACGAGGATGTGGTGGCGCACACACATCTGGGCGACGGCGCCCTTGGGACTAGACCCGGCACGAGAACGGGTGTACTCGAGGTCAAACCCGACCACCTTGTACTTCTCCTCGGCAAGCAACAACTCCACCCAGACCGGGTCGTTGGTGTACACCACCGAGAGGTCCATGAACCTTATGTTGGTGTCCACCATGGCACGCATGGTGAACTGCTGCTTGTCGTCGGCAGCCGCTCGGAGCGCCATTGGAGCCGCACAGTATAACCTCTAAGAATTTCTCATGGTGGGTGTGCTTCTTGTAATGGTGGGGTGCGATCGGAAGGTTGAAGAGACACAAGGGTTAAATGGACGCTGTAATAAATGGGGGCCGGCCGGCCTATAATCGTCACGTCTTGTCACGACGTTCAGAGTGGAGGATTCCAGTGCACGCTTGACAACACCGCACCGCACGCGTGGGCTCGAGGAGGCACCAAATGTATCATCAGTGAGCCTGTTCCCGCCCTACCGCGCAAGCTTCCCGCCCGGCTAGTTTGGCCACGTGTGGGCTAGAAGAGGGACAAATCATGGGCATTTGTTGGCAAAAAGCTTTGTAAAAACGAAGTATGTGGAATGACTTCAGTCATAAGTTTACCCGTGGGTGATGAGGTCAAAGTTACACAGAAGGATGATGATGGACACTCGAGTGCGATAATTAATTTTGCGCTCTACATGACACACGGTGGAAGAAACCAACTATGTGCGATAATGTCGAAGATCGTAGTGGAGTTAGCTATACAGATCGTGTGCTGTGAGATTGACAAGGTAAACATATTCGAGAATGGTTACTAAAATCTAAGACCATCAGTTGCAAACGCTCTTGCTGATTCGCTGAACATGGATATCAGAGAGGTTCAAACTAATATTACCACTTCTAAGTCTGGCTTCGAAACCTCACAATTTTTGCAAAGGGGTCAGCCACTGAGAAGTCATGTATGGGGTTGACACGATGACTTCCGATTAGTATGTCATCTGAAGTTCCAAAATGAAATTCAACATTTTTGGAGCCTATTCTATTCTGCCGCAGGCGCCAGCGCTGATCAATAAACCATTCATTTTTGCGAAATAAATGTTGGGCAAACCTCATTTCCATCAACACCCTTGTTCTGAGAACAAAGAACCTGGCGAATATAATCTCCGGTAAGGTCCCTCGATAGGAGTTCAAAGTAATTTCTGAGAGATGCACATCTAGGCATTCGACGTGATTGTTATATTGTATCACCACTGGGCCCAATCTTATCTGCAAAAGAAGAAAACGTGTTAGTGCCTACATGCAGTTTTGAACATTACTACATGCCTATTTGGCTTGCTGGATTTGTAAAATGCACTAACATGCCATCTTCGATCAGACATGATTAACATGGGCATTTGATTACATTGTAGAAAAATTTAGCCTTCTTCACAAGAGGTTGGAGTGGATGAAAAGTTCCCTAAGAAAACTAGTACATATGAATCCAAAGGAGAAATGATTATTGATTGTAACCATATGGATCAAGCAACCAATATGTGGAGGGGGAACATGTATGTATTGATATCCTCCAAAAGAATCCTTCAGAAATCATAGTACATTGTCATTGTAAACTTGGAAAAAGGTGTCACAAATTGAACTCCCTTACGGTTAACATTTAACAGGAAAGGAACATCACCCTAGAATGACAACGCTACGTACGCTTCGACCAGGTGGGTCCCGACTGTCAGGCACTTCCTTGCATGCAAATATGTAGCTGGTGGGTCCCAGCAGTCAGGGGGAAACATTCTTTTTGCGTAATATGGTGGCCCATACGGTGGGTCCCTGCTGTCAGGTGGAGGAATCATTTTTTTGCGCGTAATAAGGAGGCACTTCCTTGCTGCGGCCGTGGACCCAGCTGTCAGCCTCTCCACGTACAGTACTCTTCCGACGGAAGTCGTTCCTTGACCATGTTGACCACACCACACAGAGAGCACCAGGGCGGTGGACGACGGCGAGGCCTAGGAAGGGAATGACACGGAGCCGGGGAAGACGCAGTAGTGGATGGCCACGCGGAGAGGAGTACGAGGGTTCACTAGTTCGGCTATGGTGTGAGGCTGCTATCGCCGCAAAATAACAGGGGGTGTGGGTGAGTAGAGGGATGGTCTGGCTAGCGGTGGGAGTAGGAGGGGGCGGTGAGGCCTCCGCGGCATCACAACCAGCCACGGGAGGCAGGAGCACGCGACACGACCGACGCTGGTTTGGGTGGCTGGAGCAAGAAGACCAGAGGTTGAAGAAGCACTACGGCTGTTGGATGGACATTGTACGGTCACTGGAGCTAGAATAGTTCATATTGACTAAGTTGACAATGCCCTCCGTCCCCGTCAACTTAGTAGGCCCACAAGTCAGCCTCCCACTATGGCGGGTCCCAGCTACCGGGGGGTATTCATTTTTTTGTGCGTAATAAGGAGGCACTTCCTTGCCTGTGAAGATATAGCTGGTGGGTCCGACCTGTCAGTGGGGGGAATGATTTTTCGTGAAATAGAGAGGCCCTTCCGGTGGGTCCCAGCTGTCAGGTAGAGGAATCATTATTTTGCGCGTAATAAGGAGGCATTTCCTTGCGTGCGGCCGTGGACCGAGCTATCAACCTCTCCACGTATAGTCCACTTCTGATGGATGTCGTTCGCTGACCATGTTGACCATGCCGCGCCGAGAGCACCAGGGTAGTGGACGACAGTGAGGCCTACGAACGAACGATACGGAGCCAAGGAAGACACGACAATTGTTTCCCACGCAGAGGGGAGTACGAGAGTTTACTGGTTAGTCTGCCGTTGCCGGAGAATAACAGCAAGTGTGGGTGAATAGAGGGATGGCCAGGCCAGGGATGGGAGTACGGTGGGGCGGTGAGGCCTGCGCGGCAAAATGGCCGGCCGCGGGAGGCTGGAGCAGGCGGTACGCCGGGCGCAAGTTTGAGCGGCTGGAGCGACAAGACCTGAGGTTGAAGACGCAGCTTGGCCGTTGGATTAACATCGAACGGTCAGTATAGCTAGAATTGTTTATTGACTAAGTTGACAAAGCCCTGCGTACGCGTTAACTTAGTAGGCCCACAAGTCAGCCTACAAATCTGGTGGGTCCCAGATAGCATGGGGAATCAAATTTTTTCGCGTAATAAGGTGGCACTTCCTTGCATGCGAAGATGTTTTCTAGTTTTTTTATTTCTTCTTTTCGAGTTAGAATAAAAAGAGAACAATTTAGGATCTTTGGTATAATCTATATTTTCACGAAAAGGATCATAATAAGATGGAGGGCCCCAGCTCTCACGGAGAGGAAAGTTTTTATTTCCACGTAATAAAGGAAGCACTTCCTTGCATGCGAAGATGTAGCTGGTGGGTCAAACCTCTCAGGGGGAGAAATTATTTGTTTTCGCATAATATGGGGGCATTTGCTGCGTGCAGCCATGGGCCATGTGCGTCCCTACTGTCAGCCAACCCACGTACATGCCTCATCTGAGCCGCCCCCCTGATCCAACGAATGGCTGGCCGCCAGTTACGCCGTGCCTTGCTGTGGGCAAGGAACTAGATCTTTGCCCCCGATGGCTGTAGTTTGTTGACGAAGTTGACCATGCCGCGCCGAGAGAACCAACACAGTGAACGATGGCGAGTATTACGAAGGGAATGACCTGGAGCCGGTGAAGACACAACAGTGGATGCCCATGCGGAGGGGAGTACGAGGGTTCACTGGTTCAGCTGCGGTGTGAGGCTGTCGTCACTGGTGAAGAACATGAGGTGTTGGTGAGTAGAGGAATGGCCTGGACGGTGTTTGGGACTAGAGTGGGCCGGTGAAGCCTCCGCGGCAGCATAGCCGACCACGGGAGGCGGTAGTAGGCGGTACTGCAGGCCGTGGTTTGGGCGACTGAAGCAAGAATATTCGAGATTGAAGAAGCACTACAACCGTTGGATGGACAACCAACGACCACTGCTGCTAGAATCGTGTATTGACTATAAGTTTACAAAGCCTTCCGTACGCCTTAGTAGGCCCACAAGCCTTCTGTACGCGTCACTGACTATAATTCTCAAAAAAATAGTAGGCCCACAAGTGAGCATCACATCTGTGGCAGAGAACATATAGCCCATTTGCGATTTGTAATAGTGTACAACCCACTTTTGAATTCTAATGGAATTTACTACAAGCCATTTACAGTGTGTTAAAATTACAACCCATTTTCTAGCCAAGACAACGATTAATAATTTAAACCAAAACCTCTCAAAACAGAATTCAACCAAAAATCCCACATTTTGATGGGATCCAAAAAAAATTATCCCGAAATTTCGAGTCGGATTAAATATAATTTGAAAATGAATTTGTATTAGGTAAAAATCTAAAAAAATACTACCCGCGCAATAAGTAATGAAATGAAAATTTCCAAATTCAAACAATAATATTTTTGTAACTAATTACCTGCTTGGTGCATTTTTGTATATTTACAACCCAGTTTTTATAGTTACATCCATTTATTATTTCTTAAAGCCCATTTTCTTGTTAGGCCTAATAGGAAGGATTTACAGCCCAGCAGGGCGGATAATAACAAGTTGACCTGGGTTGGGTATTCCGCAAAAAAAGTATAGGTGGGCTAGCCATTTTCACTTTGAAAAAATAATATCTGGGATGGATATTTGGTCGACATAAAATAATAGCCTAGGCTAGATGGGCCACAGTCCACCCAGTTGATACCCTGCTCCTCTGAACAACAACAAAAACATCACTCAAGAAAAACCCCGTTTACACCTAAAAAAAATACTGCTGGAGCTGCTGGGTCCCAACTATCGGCTGCTCCTTGTGCAATTCTCTCACTTATTGACTATATAGGTTGACGATGGTGTGGGACTGTGATGTCAGGAAACTAGAAGGAAGCAAAAAAATATAGTTGTATATAAAAAGGAGGAACTTACATACCTACGGCTATGGCCCTACCGGGTCCCTACTGTCATCCAATCAAAATAAAGTCATCTCCTGAATCCTCATGTTCGTTGACAATGTTGACAATGCTCGGCGCCACAGCGAGCGCAACAACTCGAAGGACGACGGAGAGGGCCTCACGGGCCCTACGGATGGTCTGATACAACGCTTGCTCCTCATTCAGGAAGCCAGGATCATCGGACACCTATGAGCACCTTCGAGAGACCGAGACGACATGAAACGGTAAGGCCGCGCTTGGGAGCTCTGGTTTATTTCACACATGTATTAAGATACAAGTGTAATTTACTTGTCATCAGAAACAACGCGTAAAATACAGGCGTAATGAAACCGAGGGTCCGAGGTCTGGAACGAAAACCGGCGTGTTACGCGTGTAATTTGAGAGACCAATGTATATTTTACTAGTCAAAATCGACCAACCAAGTGCTTCGCCCGAGACCATCTGCTTTTATTTACAAGCGTCAGTTTTACAAGCGGTTTTGGTTGGAAAACAATGATCCAATCACGGCCTAAGATGATGAGTTGGTCGGAAGATCATATGGTTTCACCTCAAACCTAGCCGAGTTGTCGTATAAGCTATGAATGAAACATATGACAACGAACTTCTTAAGCATAGAAACAACAGAAGAGGGGGATCTTCTTAACATGCAAATCACAAGCATTAGCTCAACATGCAAAACAATATGAAGCATTATTCTCAGGAGGCACGGTGAACAACTCATGATACCGCATGCCACAACATTCCAAGCTCAACTTTGCAATCAAACTCACAAGGCCTGGCATTATGTCGGGTGTTGGGTGCGACATATGCCAAAGGATGGCTTATCATGGTCGGAGCGAGGAGAACGTCGCCGGCGCCTGGAAACGGGATGAGGCGTAGACACGAACGCCGGCGTACTTTACCCAGGTTAGGGGCTCTCCTAGGAGATAACACCCCTAGTCCTGCTCTACGGGGCCTCCGCATGATCACTAAGATACAAGTGGTACAATGGTGCTCCTCGAGCTATTTGCTAGAGGTGGGAGAGGGCAAGGCTGGCTCTCTACTCCTCCAGGTCTAAGTCTAGTCCTAATAGGTTCGGAACCCTTTGCATGGGTGCCCTTGGGGGGTTTATATAGGCCTACCCCCGGGGGTACAATGGTAATCCAGCCGGGCGTAGGGCTCGGCTATCAGTCTCTTTGTCCACCGGCTTCTCCGCCGGCTGGTGGGGCCCGCTGACTGGTCTGGTACGGGGCCGACAGGCCGCCTCCGCGGCTTACGGGTCTTATCGGCTGCTGATCACTGTAGTCGTGACACTAATGACGCAGGCTTGGTCAGGGGATCGTGGCTACAGCTCCGCCGCCTGGCGGGCGATTACTGTAGCCACTCTACGTCTCATCTGGTTAATGGTGCGTGGGACCCGAGGAAGGGGTGGGCCGACTGCTGGGGGCCGACCTCCCTCGGGTCCGACTGGTGGGGCTCTAGCCGTCTTCTGGGCTCTCGCTGATTGGTGGGGCCTGTCATCCTTGGGTCATACCGACAGGCCGTCGTGGGAGCAGGGCCCCGCCTGCTTGTGGTGATGTCAGGAGTGGCGTGGCGATAGTGCCGCGCCGGGCAGATATCTCCGTCGGTATGGTGCACTGTGGCCACACCCGTCCCTAGATCAGGGGGGGGGCATGGTCTATACTATAGCCATTCCCTGTCTTGTCTTTCTTGATGAGGGCGTGGGTTTTGTTGGCGCCACGGGCCGACTGCTAGGGGCTGGCTTCTCTAGAAGCCCCCAACTAGGAGTCGGCTGGTCTTGAAGTCGGTCTCTGGAACTCGGCCGTCTACGGGCAGCCGACTATTCCTTCAGCCGGCCACCAGAAGGCGGCACTTCATCTTGGTGCCTTGAGGGTGTAGCCAGCCCCGATGTCTTGAAAGGTTCTGGGCCCCGGGTTAGCCTACCCGTGGCCCATTACTCCGACAGTAGTCCCCGAAGCTGGTGAGGTGCCGCGGCTAAGCAGCCGAGGAGCCTCAGCAGTTTTCTTCTCCGAGTGCCTGAGGTGGGGCTTCGTCCGACTTCTGCCGGGCCGACTGGTGGGAGTCGGCCGCACCCAGTCTGACTTATCCAAACTTCGAACGCGTCGGCAGGAACCAAGTGGCGTGCTAGCTAAGCCTCCACGCAGCTGCCCGTTGTGGTCATGTCACGTGGCACCGAGCGGTCGGGCCAGTTTGCTAACCCACGTCTGCGATGGGACACGCCTGCGGGCGAGGCCCTCCACTACCACGCCTCGGCGCGCGAGCGGATCTGCTGTGGCCGAGGTGGGCGGTTGGGGTTCCCGTGGAGTTACTGCGCGTAGTATCTTGCGTGATAAACGTGGGGGCGTGGGGTCGTGGGCGTAGTAAATCCCACGACCGCCCCCTCAGCTTCGTAGCCCGTAGGCCTATAAGTAGGGGGAGGAGGGGAGAGCGGCGGAGCACGCGCGTCCCTCGTCCCTATTCTTTCCTCCTTCCTCTCGCCGAAGCACCCCCAAGCCACGCTGAGCACCGCGGTGGTTCGTCTCCGATGAGCTCATCTTCCAACCCCACACCCCATGGCGCGCTCCAAAGCATGGGATGGCTCCGAGGTTCATGATGACCACGTCGACTTCCTCTGCCAGACGCGGCGCCTCCCCAGCGAGGACCACGTGAGGGTCCGCCTCGCGCCAAGGAGGGAAATTTCGCCGGCGCCAGAGGAGGGCAAGCAGGTCGTCTTCCGCTCACACTGCCTGCGCGGCCTCGGCCTGCCGGCGAGCAGCTTCTTCCGGTCCTTCCTCGAGTTCTACGGTCTCTAGCCGCACCACCTCACCCATAACACGGTGGTGCTGCTGTCCGCCTTCGTCACCTTGTGCGAAGGCTTCCTCGGCGTCCTCCCCACCATCGAGCTCTGGGGGGAGTTCTTCTACATCGAGCTCGGCACCCTCATTGCGGGCGTGCCGGCTCAAGGCAGTGCATTCATCGCGGTGCGGATGCCGGCAGTCGAAAATCCGTTTCCTGCCATCCCGCTGATCAAGTCGGTGAAGATGTGGCAGCGGTCGTATTTCTATGTGAATAGCGTCTTCGTGGAGGGCGACTGGGTCAACTTGCCGGCTTACAAAGCCGGCCCACCGGCTGGGAGGCGGCCCAACTAGTCGTACTGGGCCAAGACGCTGTTGCCCTCCGGAGCCGCCGTTATCGCGCGGCGCTGAGTGCTGACACAGTCGGAGGGCCTGACCGGGCCTGACTTGCTATCCGCCTTTGTGGCACACTGAGTGCTCCCGCTCCAGAGCCTCCCTCACATGATCTGCCAGATGAGCATACATCAGGACCCGAGTCGGCTGTGCACCAAGGAGATGCCTCACGCAGAGGTAGCTCACATGGTGAACTACCTTGCGAACTGCGAACTCATGGATGAGTGGCGGCTCGGCAAGGAGCCGTATTCACGCGCCAACCCTCCGCCTATTGTAAGTCGTCTGTCTTTTTTCTCTGTCTCTTTGTTGCCGAGTTCGTGTTGTCCAGCCTGACCAATCAGCCTTTGAACAGAGTCCCCTCCTCCAACCGGCAACCGGCGCCGCGGGGCCAGAGCGCCAATTCCTCCCCGACCAAGCGGAGAGCGACGTCGACGACCCCGATCTAGGGGCTGCGACCTTGGAGGACGATGCCGAGGGAGGAGGCGGCGAAGCAGGCGGCCCGAGGCTCGGAGCCAGCCTCGAGGACTGGCCTGATGATGACGCGGGGAAATCGCCCCGCGCCACCAGCCAGGAGCCGGCCAGCCGGGCGCGAGCTCGCCTGCCGCACTGGATGCCCAAGGCGGTGCAAAGAAGTGCAGGGCCGCGCCAAGCTTGTTCGGCAGTCAGCCGAAGAAGCCCAAGGGCTCGGCCGCGGCGACCAAGTGGGATGAAGCGGCCGCAAAGGCCATCCGCTTCCTCAAGGAGGTGAAGAAGCCATATATGGTTTCCGCGTAAGTACCACGTTTATCCCGTACCTTCATTTTTTCCTTGTTGACTCTGTCTGAGTTTCTTCACCTCGTTTCCCTTGATCTAGGGCTCCGCTCTCTCTTGAGAAATCGGCCGCCGCCTCCATCATGGGGTCGGCGGAGACTTCCACCACCACTCGGCGGATCGGTCCGGCCACCAACCTCCGGGAGGTGAGGGAGCGGAACGCGCAAGAAGTGCGCGAAGAGCAGGAAGCCACCCACCTGGAGAAGGCGGAGGCCGCCGCCCTGAAGAAACTGGCAGAGGCCGAGGCCGCCGACATGGCGAAGAAGAAGACAGAAGAAGCCGCGTGCCACCAGTCGGCGATTTTCGTCACTCCCCTGAACTCCGCGCTGCCACCCCCGGAGTTCGTGGCGCGGACTGGGGAAACCGGGGGCGAGCACCCGGTCATGGAGAGGGACAGCGGCGACATCGCCATGCCGAACGTGAATGTGCCTCCACCATCGCTGTCTGGGAGCGCACGAGGCAAGCAGCCGGCGGACCCGCCGGTGCCGCCGACTGAAAACGAGGTGGCGACGGACCCGACTCTTAAGGTCGGCACACCGATGCGTCGCCGACTTGCAAAGGCGGCTTCGGCGCCACGCCCGCTGGAGACTGGCGCCGCGAGCTCCTCGACCCCGGATGCCAAGGCCACCAGCGCCGCACCCCCGGGGTGGGTGCGGGTTGGCAGGACAGGCCTTCTGACCAAGGCGATGCTGGATGTTCAAGCCAAACTCCACGCCGACGCCGACGCCATCAAGAAATGCAACAAGGCGTATCTGGCGTCGTGAGAGACCACTGGGTGTAGTCCCCGAGTTCCGGGCTGGCTGCTGAGCAGGCGGCGCGGAACTTTAACTAGCAGGCTCTGAAAGCTGATATCCTTGCTGCAGGATTATCATAACCTCCGCACGGCCGCCTACAACTCCAGGGTCTAGGAGTTGGATGAACGCGCTACCGACTTGTCGGAGAGCCGGAGTAAGTCCTCTTCTCTCTGTGGGGGCGCGCTGGCGCACCCGCGGGCTGTAGTGCCCGTGATTCGGGCCGACTGCTGATCAGTCGGGCTAGATCTTTCTGGCAACTATTCTCCTTTCTGTTGATTTTGATGACTCCTTTCTCCGTGGGGGCACACTGGCACACCCGCGGGCTGTAGTCCCCGAGATTCGGGTCGACTGCTGAACAGTCGGGCCGGATCTCCCCGGCGACTCTAGCCTCCTCTCTATTGGCAACTGACACCTTCCCTTCTTATTTCTTCCATAGAAGCCAATGCCATCCTTCAACGGCAAATGGGTGAAGCCAACGCCGCGCTGCATGCCAAGGAGGCGGACTGCAGCAAGCTAGCTGAAGAACATGACCGGCTGGCCACGCAGTTGGCGGAGCAGGCAGGGCTTCTCCAGAAGGCCTAGAAGGAGGCGGAGGACAAGGAGGCGGGTCTTCTCGCCGAGTTCGAGATCGAACGCTCCGTCTGGACCGACAAGGAGGCGATGCCGACGGCCGGCTTTGGCGACCTTCTTTACTCTTCTTTTACGTCGCCGTCCTCGTGTCAAGCCGGCTTCTTTCTCTTTGTTCTGACTCTTTTGCTTAATCCCGACAGACTTCTTTCCAGGCCACTCTGGTGCCGCCAACCAGGCTATCGAGGCCGACCGCGAAGAACGAAGGGCAGGGGGCGAAGAGATCGCCGCCAGTGCCCCTCACACCCTTCGCAAGAAGCTTCTCAGCATCCAGGCCCGTCTTCGGCCGGCCCATTGGATGCTGCACCGCCTTCAGCGTGTTGGCGCCCAGGCGACCGCCGCCTTGTGGCCTGATAGGCTGGCCCCGCGCACCCCCAGCCGGACTGCCGATTGGCTGGAGGTGGCGGCTGGCCGCCTTGAGGCGCCGAAGGGCTCCTCGGCCTAGGCCGGAGCGTGCCGAGCTTTGGAGTTCGTCAAGGCATGGTACCCTGGGCTAGATCTAGCCCAGTTGACCATGTTCTGATAGGAGGCCCAGAAGGAGCTGGTGGCGGTGGAGGGCGAACTCGTTAAGCGGGTGGTGGCCATCGCCAAGTATACCGACACTGGCGTCTTCATCCCGGAGTCAGCTGAGGATGGCACCGAGGCGCCGCCGGAGTGGTTTGGGCTAAACCCGGAGGAGGGCGAAGACTCGGCCGAGGTGATCGACTCCAGCAACGAGGGAGAAGACGACGAGGAGGAGGAAGGCAAAGAGGAGGCGCCAGAGGTCGGAGCGGACGGCCAGCCCCAACTCGATCGCGCCTCCAGCAACGAGCCACACCCGAATGAGCCGGCTGCCGCTGAAGGGGACCAAGCGGGAACCGACCAGCCGGCCGCTCGACCAGCCGGCGCCACCGACTCCACCACTCCACCGAACCCGTCTGCCGATCCCTAGGCTGCCACTTCACTTTTTATTTTTCCCTGTTTATTAGTCCCAGCGAACTTTGTTAGCTTTGCACAATTCCATCCGCGGGGTGTACTTTGAAACTTATGTTGGATGTCGGCCAAGGGCCTTTGATGTGTAAATATTTTATCCGAGTTCTACTTTTCCTTGCCTTCTACTCTTTAAGCTTTTTCCTTTGCCGCCTTCCCTTGGTTGCCGTCTTGCCAGTCGAACAGCCGCTCTGCGGACTGTGGCTGGGTCAAGTACTTAGCCACTTTGGGAAGGCAAGTACTTAGACGGCTAGAGTTTCCTTGGCAAGTTAAGTAGAAACCGGCCAGCCAGTTGCTCGGCAACCGGTTGGTGAGGCGAGAAACATGCTTGGACTATGTAAATTTCTTAAGTCCTTAACCATTTTTCTTGCAGGCGCCCGTTTCACCTTGACTCCTGCCGACCAAACAGCCGCTCAGTCATACGTCCATTTTGCATCATGCTTTTATATCGATATTTATTGCATTAATTATGGGCTGTTATTTCACATTATGTCACAAAACTTATGGCTATTCTCTCTTATTTTACAACGTTTACATAAAGAGGGAGAATGCCGGCAGCTGGAATTCTGGGCTGGAAAAGGAGCAAATTTAGAGACCTACTCTGCACAACTCCAAAAGTCTTGAAACTCCACGAAACACCTTATAATAAAAAATGAAAAATCCTCGCCAAAGATGAAGACCAGGGGGCCCACACCCTTCTCACAAGGGTGGGGGGAGCCCCCCCATAGGGCGCCCCCCCTGCCTCGTGGGCCCCCTGGTGGCTATCCGATGACCATCTTCTCCTATATGAAGTCTTTCGTCAAGAGCAAAATAAGAAGCAACCTTTCGGGACGAAACTCCGCCGCCACGAGGCGGAACCTTGGCGGATCCAATCTAGAGCTCCGGCAGAGCTGTTCTACCGGGGAAACTTCCCTCCCGGAGGGGGAAATCATCGCCATCGTCATCACCAACGCTCCTCTCATCGGGAGAGGGCTATCTTCATCAACATCTTCATCAGCACCATCTCATCTCAAAACCCTAGTTCATCTCTTGTATCCGATTCTTGTCTTCAAGTCCGGGATTGGTGCTAGTAGGTTGCTAGTAGTGTTAATTACTCCTTGTAGTTGATGCTAGTTGGTTTAATTGGTGGAAGATCATATGTTCAGATCCTTTATGCATATTAATACCCCTCTGATTATGAACATGTTTATGCTTTGTGAGTAGTTACGTTTGTTCCCGAGGACAAGGGAGAAGTCTTGCTATTAGTAGTCATGTGAATTTGGTATTCGTTCGATATTCTGATGAGATGTATGTTGTCTAGCCTCTAGTGGTGTTATGTGAACACCGACTACATAACATTTCATCATTATTTGGGCCTAGAGGAAGTCATTGGGAATTAATAAGTAGATGATGGGTTGCTAGAGTGACAGAAGCTTAAACCCTAGTTTATGCGTTGCTTCGTAAGGGGCTGATTTGGATCCATATGTTTCATGCTATGGTTAGGTTTACCTTAATACTTTTGTTGTAGTTGTGGATGCTTGCAATAGAGATTAATCATAAGTGGGATGCTTGTTCAAGTAAGAACAGCACCCAAGCACCGGTCCACCCACATATCAAATTATCAAAGTACAGAACGCGAATCATATGAATGTGATATAAACTAGCTTGACGATATTCCCATGTGTCCTCGGGAGCGCTTTTCCTTATATAAGAGTTTGGCCAGGCTTGTCCTTTGCTACAAAAAGGATTGGGCCACCTTGCTGCACTTTATTTACTTTTGTTACTTGTTGCTCGTTACAAATTATCTCATTACAAAACTATCTGTTACCACTTATTTTAGTACTTGCAGAGAATACCTTGCTGAAAACCGTTTATCATTTCCTTTTGCTCCTCGTTGGGTTCGACACTCTAACTTATCGAAAGGACTACGATAGATCCCCTATACTTGTGGGTCATCAAGACTCTTTTCTGGCACCATTGCTGGGGAGTGAAGCGCCTTTGGTAGGTGGAATTTGGTAAGGAAAAATTTATATAGTGTTCTGAAATTTACTGTCACTTGTTACTATGGAAAGTAATCCTCTGAGGGGCCTGTTCGGGGTGTCTTCACCCTGACCAGTAGAGCAAAGAGTTGCTCCTCAACCTACTGAACCTATTGAAAATGAAATTCCTTATGAGTATCCTTCGAGTATAATAGAAAAACTGCTAGCTAATCCTTTTACAGGAGATGGAACAAAGCGTCCTGATGAACACCTAATATATGTGGATGAAGTTTGTGGATTATTTAAGGTTGCAGGTATTTCCGATGATGTTGCTAAGAAGAAGGTCTTCCCTTCATCTTTGAAGGGAGATGCATTGACATGGTATAGGCTATGTGATGATATAGGATCATGGAACTATAGAAGATTGAAATTGGAATTTCATCAAAAGTATTACCCTATGCATCTTGTTCATCGTGATCGCAATTATATATATGATTTTTGGCCTCGCGAAGGAGAAAGCATCGCTCAAGCTTGGGTGAGGCTTAAATCAATGTTATATTCATGCCCAATCATGAGCTCTCAAGAAAAATGATTATTCAAAAGTTTTATGCTCGGCTTTCTGATAACAATCGCACCATGCTTGATACTTCTTGTGCTGGCTCTTTTATGATGAAGACTATTGAATTCAAATGGGATTTATTGGAAAGAATTAAACGCAACTCTGAAGATTGGGACCTCGACAAAGTTAAGGAGTCAGGTATGACACCTAGTTTTGATTGTGTTAAATCTTTTATGGATACCGATGGTTTCCGTAAATTTAGCACTAAATATGGACTTGACTCTGAGATAGTAGCTTCTTTCTGTGAATCTTTTGCTACTTATGTTGATCTCCCCAAGGAGAAGTGGTTTAAATATCATCCTCTCATAGAAGTAAAAGTAGTTGCACCTATTAAAGTTGAAGAAAAGACTATCACTTATAATGATCCAATTGTTCCTGCTTCTTATGTTGAGAAACCACCTTTTCCTGTTAGGATAAAGGATCATGCTAAAGCTTCAACTGTGGTTCGTAAAAGCAATATTAAAACTTATACACCTCATGAGAAAATTAAAGTTGAACCTGATATTGCTATTGTTAAAGATCTCTTGTCTGATAATATTGATGGGCATGTTATTTATTTCTGTGATGAAACTGCTAGAATTGCTAAACCTTGTGCTAAAGATAAACCTAGACCTATGGTAGGCATGCCTGTTATTTCTGTTAAAATAGGAGATCATTGTTATCATGGCTTATGTGATATGGGTGCCAGTGCTAGTGCAATACCTATTAGCCTATATAGAGAAATCATGCATGATATTGCACCTGTTGAATTAGAAGATATTGATGTCATAATTAAACTTTCCAATAGAGATACTATTTCACCAATGGGAATTGTTAGAGATGTTGAAGTCTTGTGTGGGAAAACTAAATATCCTGCTGATTTTCTTGTTCTTGGTTCCCCACAAGATAGCTTTTATCCCATTATATTTGGTAGACCCTTCATAAACACTATCAATGCTACCATAGATTGCAAAAGAGATGTTGTTACTATCGGTTTAGATGATATGACTCATGAATTTAATTTTTGTAAATTTAGTAGACAACACCGTGAAGAAGAATTGTCCTAGTAAGGATGAAATTATTGGTCTTGCTTCTATTGCCGTACCTCCTAATGATCCTTTAGAACAATATTTGCTAGACCATGAGAATGATATGTTTATGAATGAAAGAAGGGAAATAGATGAAGTATTCTTTAAACAAGAACCTATGCTAAAACACAATTTGCCTGTTGAAATCCTAGGGGATCCTCCTCCACCTAAGGGTGATCCCGTGTTTGAGCTTAAACCGTTGCCTGATAATCTTAAATATGCTTATCTTGATGAAAAGAAGATATATCCTATTATTATTAGTGCTAACCTTTCAGAGCATGAAAAGGAAAGATTATTGAAAACTCTGAAGAAGCACCGTGCTGCTATTGGATATACTCTTGATGATCTTAAGGGCATTAGTCCCACTCTATGTCAACATAAAATAAATTTGGAAGCAGATGCCAAACCAGTTCGTGATCCTCAATGACGTCTGAATCCTAAAATGAAAGAAGTGGTAAGAAAAGAAATACTAAAGCTTCTAGAGGCAGGTATAATTTATCCCGTTGCTGATAGTCAGTGGGTAAGTCCTGTTCATTGTGTCCCTAAGAAGGGAGGTATTACTGTTGTTCCTAATGATAAAGATGAATTGATTCCACAAAGAATTATTACCGGTTATAGGATGGTAATTGATTTCCGCAGAGTAAATAAGGCTACTAAGAAAGATCATTACCCCTTACCTTTTATCGATCAAATGCTAGAAAGATTATGCAAACATACACATTACTACTTTCTATATGGTTATTCTGGTTTCTCTCAAATACCTGTGTCGGCTAAAGATCAATCAAAGACTACTTTTACATGCCCTTTTGGTACTTTTGCTTATAGACGTATGCCTTTTGGTTTTTGTAATGCACCTGCTACCTTTCAAAGATGCACGGTGGCTATATTCTCTGACTTTTGTGAAAAGATTTGTGAGGTTTTCATGGACGACTTTTCCGTCTATGGATCTTCTTTTGATGATTGCTTGAGCAATCTTGATCGAGTTTTGCAGAGATGTGAAGAAAGTAATCTTGTCTTGAATTGGGAAAAGTGCCACTTTATGGTTAATGAAGGTATTATCTTGGGGCATAAAGTTTCTGAAAGAGGTATTGAAGTTGATAAAGCCAATGTTGATGCTATTGAAAAGATGCCATGTCCCAAGGACATCAAAGGTATAAGAAGTTTCCTTGGTCATGCCGGATTTTATAGGAGGTCCATCAAGGACTTTTCGAAAATTTCTCGGCCTCTGACTAATTTATTACAAAAAATATACCATTTGTCTTTGATGATGATTGTGTAGAAGCATTTGAAATACTTAAGAAAGCATTAGTCTCTGCACCTATTGTTCAGCCACCTGATTGGAATTTACCATTTGAAATTAGATGTGATGCTAGTGATTATGCTGTAGGTGCTGTTCTAGGGCAAAGAGTTGATAAGAAACTAAATGTTATCCATTATGCTAGTAAGACTCTAGACAATGCTCAAAGAAATTATGCTACTACTGAAAAAGAACTTTTAGCAGTTGTATTTGCTTGTGATAAGTTCAGACCTTACATTGTTGATTCTAAAGTAACTATCCACACTGATCATGCTGCTATTAAATATCTTATGGAAAAGAAAGATGCTAAACCTAGACTTATTAGATGGGTTCTCTTGCTACAAGAATTTTATTTGCATATTGTTGATAGAAAAGGAGCTGAGAACCCCGTTGCAGACAACTTATCTAGGTTAGAGAATGTTCTTGATGACCCACTACCTATTGATGACAGCTTTCCCGATGAACAATTAAATGTCATAAGTACTTCTCGTAGTACCCCTTGGTATGTTGATTATGTGTAACGCCCTCGATGCAGCTATATCTCCTACGTGTCGAAGCACGACTTAGAGGCATAACCGCATTGAAAGCAATGTCGCAAGTGAGGTAATCTTCACAACAACCCATGTAAATAAATACAAGGGGAAAGGTACATAGTTGGATTACACTCTCCACATCACACAAATACATAAATAAGTCATTACATTCATCCAAGACACTCAGGGTCCGACTACGGTACCGAAATAAAGATCAACCTCCAAATGCGCAACGTCCCCGATCGCCCCAACTGGGCACCAATACTGATCATGTGGGAAAGACACATAGTAACGACGAGAGTCTTCATTGAACTCCCACTTGAGCTCAAGCGCATCATCTGGAGCGGTATCATCGGTCCCTGCATCTGGTTTAGGAAGGAATCTGTGAGTCACGGGGACTCAGCAATCTCGCGATCAAGACTATTTAAGCTTATAGGTAAGGTAAAGGTATGGTGTGGAGCTGCAGCAAGCGACTAGCATATATGGTGGCTAACATATTCGCAAAAGAGAGCGAGAAGAGAAGGCAAAGCACGGTCGAACAACTATGATCAAGAAGTGATCCTGGAACAACCTACGCCAAGCATTACTCCAACACTGTGTTCACTTCCCGGACTCCGCCGAGAAGAGACCATCACGGTAACACACGCGGTTGGTGCATTTTAATTAAGTTAAGTTTCATGTTATCTACAACCGGACATTAACAAATTCCCATCTTCCCATTCCGCGGGCATGACTTTCGAAAGTTCAAATCCCTGCAGGGGAGTCCCAACTTAGCCCATCACAAGCTCTCACGGTCAACGAAGGACATTCCTTCTCCCAAGACATTCCGATCAGACTCGGCATCCCGGTTACAAGACATCCTCGACAATGGTAAAACAAGTCCAGCAACACCGCCCAAATGTGCCGACAAATCCCGATAGGAGCTGCACATATCTCGTTCTCAGGGCATACTCAGATTGTCCAAACTTCCGGTAGGCCAGCCCAGAGTTGCCCTTGGTGGCCACCGGCGGCTGACAAGGTGGACCAACACTCAAAGGAGCACTGGCCCGGGGGGTTTAATAAAGATGACCCTTGGGCTCCAAAAACCCAAGGGAAAAAGAGGCTAGGTGGCAAATGGTAAAACCAAGGTTGGGCATTGCTGGAGGAGTTTTATTCAAGGCGAACTGTCAAGGGGTTCGCATTATAACCCAACCGTGTAAGGAACGCAAAATCCGGGAACATAACACCGATATGACGGAAACTAGGGCGGCAAGAGTGGAACAAAGCACTAGGCATAAGGCTGAGCCTTCCACCCTTTACCAAGTATATAGGTGCATTAGGATAAACAAGATAATATGGTGATATCCCAACAATAAACAAGTTCCAACAAGGAACGGTCTCCAAACTTCACCTGCAACTAGCAACGCTATAAGAGGGGCTGAGCAAAGCGGTAACATAGCCAAACAACGGTTTGCTAGGACATGGTGGGTTAGAGGTTTGACATGGCAATATGGGAGGCATGATAAGAAAGTGGTAGGTATCGTAGCATAGGCATAGCAAAAGAGCGAGCATCTAGCAAGCAAAGATAGAAGTGATTTCGATGGTATGGTCATCTTGCCTGCAAAGTTCTCAGAATTGCCTTGATCCTCGTAAGCGAACTCAATGGGCTCCTCGTTCACGAACTCGTCTCCCCGCTCTACCCAAACAAGAACAACAAGCAAAAGTAGCACAATCAACCACGTGCAATGCTCAAGCAACATGATGCAAACATGGTATGATATGCGGGATGCGATCTGTGATGCATATGCATGATTTGCAAAGGAATTATTGAACCTGGCCTCAACTTGGCAATCCAAGAGTGCCACTGGAAAGGTGAGGCGATTTCGGTTGAAATCGATATAAAGATCACCGGAATCGGATGCACGGTTTGGAAATGGCAAGCAAAACAAATATGGCACCTGTCTACGATAATCAGCAAGTAGCCATCTAAATGCATCAAGATAAATATGCTACGACACACAAACATGACAACCAAATACATGACAGGGATCCACTCATGAAGCTTGACAAAAGATGAACACTGAGCTAAGGCTAATTCATCCATTAACAGGTTCAAACAAGCATGACAAAAGTGCAAATGATAACAGGTTTCAGACTTAGTGAAAATAACACAAGTCAGGAATTTATCATCAGGAAGCCATCTTTAGAGCATGACAACTACATGCTACAGGAACATATCATGGCAAAGAAAGGCATGTCATGAAGCTACTCTAAGCATATAACAAAAGTCCCTTAGTGACCTTGAGCCAAAAGGGATCAGAAAATACAATTGCAAGCATGCGAATAAAGCAAAAATATAAACAGATTCAGACTTGGTGAAAAACTGGAGCATGCAAAACAGTTAGTGAGTAGGCATGTTTACGAGCTCGATGCACTCACTACAGAGCATGGCATGACAAACTAAGCATACACCCATCAAGAAGAAATGACATAGAAGCTAGAAATGGCAAGAACAACATCATAGCATGCACGGATCAATAGCAACAACCTCGGCAAAATCGCTAAACATGTTAACAATCTGCTAGAAACATTTTATAGCAAAAGTAGAGCTCAATTGACTCAAGCTAGGGTACTCCTTAAATGCAAAACAAGACATGGATAGATAGAGCAACACAATATTAACAAAACATCCTTACTGATCATCCTCAAAAGAGGCACGGATCACTAGGAAACAACATGAACATATGGCATAAAAACAATATCAAGACAAGGACTTAGTGAAATTCCAAGTCCCTGAAATCAGCATCATCGAGTAAGCTACTTTGCATGCTTGTGCTAGTCACCACATAGATCACAAAAATACATAGTAAGCACCTCTGTAAAGATGGCATGACATATAACAAAACATATGTAGAGCTCAAGATCATAGCATGCACACATTAATCATGGCAAAAACGACAAAAGACCATTTGCTGAAACAGATCTGCAACATTCCTCACATAGCCCTCTTCCAACAGCATTTCGTGCATCAATATGATCTCAAATGAAAATGATTCAATTAGATGAAATGATGTACTCGTCGAGGCGAACATTTTGATATGCTACACGCACGAATCGGATCTACGGATGGAGAGTTATGGCATGCGGAAAAATGCTAAAAAATACTGAGAGAAAGGGAAGAGTCAACCCCAGATCTAGGGTTACTGTAGCAGACAAACGCACGCGAACCAAGGCGGGTTCGTGCTCGCCGGAGTCGGGCCGGAGCTTCGCCGGAGAGGGGGTGCGGGCGCCGGATCTGGCCGTGGGGGTGCCGGACCTGGTCGGCAGCGAGGCGGCGACGGTGGTCCGAGGGCGGAGCGGGGCGGAGCGGCGCTCCGGGCGGCGGACGTGGCAGTTGCCGACGGGGTGCGAGGCGACCGCCGGCGATGGCGTGCAGCGGCGCCGGCCGGCGAAGGGCGGCACGCGGCGTCGGGCGCGAGGAAGAGGCGCGGGGATGAAGCGGCGCGGGCGGCGTTGCATGACGGGCCGCGGGGCCTCTCCCCGGGCCGAGCGGGCCGACGCGGCGAGGGAGGCCCGGCAGGACCGGTGGCACGCCCCTACTGGATGAGGGCGGCAGCGGCGAAATGTCCAGCCGGATCGGACATGTCCGGCGCGGTGCAAGGAGATGGACTAGGGTTAGGGGTGGTAGAGACCCGGGATTTTTGAGGGGAGACCTACTTATAGAGGTAGAGGGATCTAGGAAGCTCCAAATGAGGTGCGGTTTTCGGCCACGCGATCGTGATCGAACACTCTAGATGATGGAGGAGGTTTAGGTGGGTTTTGGGCCACTTTGGAGGGGTGTTGGGCTTCAACACACACGAGGCCTTTTCGGTCCCTCGGTTAACCGTTGGAGTATCAAACGAAGTCCAAATGGCACGAAACTTGACAGGCGGTCTACCGGTAGTAAACCAAGGCTGCATGACAAGTCTCGGTCCAATCCGAATTTTTTTTACACCCGCACACGAAAAGATGTAAAAAGGACCACCGGAGGACATAGGAGCGCCGGAATGCAAAACGGACAACGGGGAAAATGCTCAGATGCATGAGACGAACACGTATGCAAATGCAATTCACATAATGACATGATATGAGGTGCATGACAAAGACAACAACACACGGAGACAAAAACCCGACAACGAGGAAATAAAATAACTTAGTGCCGGAAACGGCAAGAGTTGGAATACATATAAGGTAAATTACATCCGGGGTGTTACATTATGCTAATTACATAGTTGCTAAATTTATACCACCTAGCTTCACAAACCAACAAAAGAAAAAGTTCTTCTATGATTTGAGACATTACTTTTGGGATGACCCACATCTTTATAAAGAAGGAGTAGATGGTGTTATTAGACGTTGTGTACCTGAGCATGAACAGGAATAGATCCTACGCAAGTGCCACTTTGAAACTTATGGAGGACACCACGCGGGAGATAGAACTGCACATAAGGTATTGCAATCCGGTTTTTATTGGCCTACTCTCTTCAAGGATGCCCGTAAGTTTGTCCTATCTTGTGATGAATGTCAAAGAATTGGTAATATTAGTAGACGTCAAGAAATGCCTTTGAATTATTCACTTATTACTGAACCATTTGATGTTTGGGGCTTTGATTATATGGGACCTTTTCCCGCCTCTAATGGATATACACATATTTTAGTTGCTGTTGATTACGTTACTAAGTGGGTAGAAGCTATTCCAACTAGTAGTGCTGATCATAACACTCCTATTAAAATGCTTAAAGAAGTTATTTTTCCGAGGTTTGGAGTCCCTAGATATTTAATGACTGATGGTGGTTCACATTTTATTCATGGTGCTTTCCATAAAATGCTTGCTAAACATGACGTCAATCATAGAATTGCATCTCTATATCACCCACAGTCTAGTGGTCAAGTAGAATTGAGTAATAGAGAACTCAAATTAATTTTGCAAAAGACTGTCAATAGGTCTAGAAAGAATTGGTCCAAGAAACTTGATGATGCATTATGGGCCTATAGAACTGCATATAAAAATCCTATGGGTATGTCTCCGTATAAAATGGTATATGGAAAATCATGTCACTTACCTCTCGAACTAGAACATAAGGCATATTGGTCTATTAAAGAGCTCAACTATGATTTCAAACTTTCCGGTGAAAAGAGGTTATTTGATATTAGCTCACTTGATGAATGGAGAACCCAAGCTTATGAAAATGCCAAGTTGTTTAAAGAAAAGGTTAAAAGATGGCATGACAAAAGGATACAAAAGTGTGAGTTTAATGTAGGTGATTATGTATTGCTATACAACTCTCGTTTAAGATTTTTTGCAGGGAAACTTCTCTCTAAGTGGGAAGGCCCCTATGTTATCGAGGAGGTCTATCGTTCCGGTGCCATAAAAATCAACATCTTCGAAGGCACAAATCCGAAGGTTGTAAACGGTCAAAGAATCAAACATTATATCTCAGGTAATCCCATAAATGTTGAAACCAATATTATTGAAACCGTAACCCTGGAGGAATACATAAAGGACACTTTCCAAAACATTTGGTCCGGTAAGTACACCGACTCCAAAGAAATTTTTAAGGCAATATTTCTCCGTTTTGGAATATTTAGAAAAATAGAAAATTAAGTAGCAGTCCTGGAAGGACACGAGGGCCTCACAAGGGTGGAGGGCGCCCCCTACCTCTTGAGCACCTCGTGTGCCTTCCGGACTCCATTTTCTTGCACGATACGTATTTTGGTCGGTAAAAATTCATTATATAATCTCCCGGGGGTTTGGACTCCCGTATCACACAAAATCCCTTGTCTTTGTTTTGAGCTATCCTGCCGCAGACATAGCAACATGTCGTCCAGAATTCGGAAGGAGAAAGCTATGTGGTTGATTACCTTGCAGATCCTAAGGTTTATGGGGATGTGGAGCATTGTGGTTGGACTACGGAAGAAGAAGAAGACTATGAACCGAAGAGAAAGGAGGAGACGAGCTCAGATGAAGATGAAGTCCCACTACCTCAACCTGGGGACATGCATGTGGAGTTCAAAAAGTCAAGCCTCCCGGATAGGGTAAAGAAAACGAAGATAGAGTTTATCCCTTTTCGCCTCTTGTAGGAGAACAAGCAGGAACTATGCAAAAAGATACTGAGCTTGGAGCAGGAGATCGAGGACCTAAGGGACCAAAATTCTGTCCTCAAACGTAAATTAAGGAAGAATCCTACGCCATCAACAGAATCACCACCGTCTCCTGCAACAAAGAAGAATTGAGTATCTGTTATGGGCACTCCCCTTGGCAACCGCCAAGCTTGGGGGAGGTGCCCCAGTATCATATCACAACTCCTATCTTTACCGTTTTCCTTAGTTCGATCTTATTAGTAGTATTTTGATCTAGTAGAATAAAGTTTGTGGCATGATCTAGTTGTGAGTTTTGCTTTATTATCCTTCTATGTAATCGAGTCCGTGAGCTATATAATAAAGATTAGTGTTGAGTCAAGGGCTTGATTGTTTTTCCATGATCCTAAGTGAATAAAAGAAAGGAGAAAGAAATAAAAAGAAACAAAGAGATCATATGGATCTCATGGAGAGTAATGAGCTCACCTAGAAAAAGTATGATGAATAAAAGTTGTTGAGAGTTGACAAGCATAGTTTTGGTCATCGTTGCAATTAATGGGAAGTAATAAAGAAAGAGAGGTCTTCACATATAGATATACTATCTTGGACATCTTTTATGATTGTGAGCACTCTTTAAAATATGACATGCTAAAGAGTTAACATTGGACAAGGAAGACAACGTAATGGGTTATGTTTTCTTACATCTGAGATCAATTATATTGTCTTGGATCTTCCAACATGTTGAGCTTGCTTTTCCCCCTTATGCTAGCCAAATTCATTGCACCAAGTAGAGATACAACTTGTGCTTCCAAATACCCTTAAACCAGTTTTGCCATGAGAGTCCACCATATCTACCTATGGATTGAATAAGATCCTTCAAGTAAGTTGTCATCGGTGCAAAGCAATAAAAATTGCTCTCTAAATATGTATGATTGATTGCTGTGGGAGAAATAATCTTTATACGATCTTGTGATGTGGAAGTAATAAAAGCGACGGACTGCATAATAAAGGTTCATATCACAAGGGGCAATATAAAGTGACGTTCTTTCGCATTAAGATTTTGTGCATCCAACCATAAAAGCGCATGGCAACCTCTGGTTCCCTCTGTGAAGGGCCTATCTTTTATCATTATCTTCTACCTTATGCAAGAGTCATGGTGATTTTCACCCTTCCTTTTTACACTTTATCCTTTGGCAAGCACAATATGTTGGAAAGATCCAGGTATATATGGCTAATTGGATGTGAGTTTTCATGAACTATTACTGTTGACATTACCCTTGAGGTAAAACGTTGGGAGGCAAGACTATAAGCCCCTATCTTTCTCTGTGTCTGACTAAAACTCCAGACCCATAAGTATTGCGCGAGTGTCAGCAATTGTGAAAGATTATATGATAGTTGAGTATGTGGACTTGCTGAAAAGATCTTATACATTGACTCTTTCCTATATTATGATAAATTGCAATTGCTTCAATGACCGAGATTGTAGTTTGTTAGTTTTCAATGAAGTTTACGATTCATACCTGATATTGTGATTGTATTATTACTCTAGAATTAGAGATCATATGACAAAAATTATATAAGTTGATGTTATAAGAATGATCATGATGCCCTCATGTCCATATTTTATTTTTATCGACACCTTCATCTCTAAACATGTGGACATATTTTTCGATTTCGGCTTTTCGCTTGAGGACAAGCGAGGTCTAAGCTTGGGGGAGTTGATACGTCCATTTTGCATCATGCTTTTATATCGATATTTATTGCATTACGGGATGTTATTTCACATTATGTCACAATACTTATGGCTATTCTCTCTTATTTTACAAGGTTTACATAAGGAGGGAGAATGCCGGCAGCTGGAATTCTGGGCTGGAAAAGGAGCAAATATTAGAGACCTATTCTGCACAACTCCAAAAGTCCTGAAACTCCACGGAACACCTTATAATAAATAATGAAAAATCCTCGCCAAAGATGAAGACCAGGGGGCCCACACCCTTCTCACGAGGGTGGGGCCCCCCTAGGGCGCGCCCCCTGCCTCGTGGGCCCCCTGGTGGCTCTCCGATGACCATCTTCTCCTATATGAAGTCTTTCGTCGAGAAAAAAATAAGAAGCAACCTTTCAGGATGAAACTCTGCCGCCACGAGGCGGAACCTTGGAGGATCCAATCTAGAGCTCCGGCAGAGCTGTTCTGCCGGGGAAACTTCCCTCCCGGAGGGGGAAATCATCGCCATCGTCATCACCAATGCTCCTCTCATCGGGAGATGGCTATCCTCATCAACATCTTCATCAGCACCATCTCATCTCAAAACCCTAGTTCATCTCTTGTATCCGATTCTTATCTTCAAGTCCGGGATTGGTGCTAGTAGGTTGCTAGTAGTGTTAATTACTCCTTGTAGTTGATCCTAGTTGGTTTAATTGGTGGAAGATCATATGTTCAGATCCTTTATGCATATTAATACCCCTATGATTATGAACATGTTTATGCTTTGTGAGTAGTTACGTTTGTTCCCGAGGACAAGGGAGAAGTCTTGCTATTAGTAGTCATGTGAATGTGGTATTCGTTCGATATTTTGATGAGATGTATGTTGTCTAGCCTCTAGTGGTGTTATGTGTGTTGGGGAACGTTGCAGAAAATTAAAATTTTTCCTACGGTTTCACCAAGATCCATCTATGAGTTCATCTAAGCAACGAGTCTAGGGAGAGAGTTTGCATCTACATACCACTTGTAGATCGCGTGCGGAAGCTTGCAAGGTGATGATGTAGTCGTACTCGACGTGATCCAAATCACCGATGACCTGCGCCGAACGGACGGCACCTCCGCGTTCAACACACGTACGGAACAGCCACGTCTCCTCCTTCTTGATCCAGCAAGGAAGGGAGGAGAGGTTGAGGGAGATGGCACCAGCAGCAGCACGACGGCGTGGTGTTGGTGGAGCTGCAGTACTCCGGCAGAGCTTCGCTAAGCACTATGGAGGTGGAGGAGGTGTTGGGGAGGAAGAAGGAGGCAACCAAAGGCCAGGGCGTTCAGGTATGAAGTCCCTCCTCTCCCCCCACTATATATAGGGGTGCCAAGGGGGGGTGGCCGTCCCTAGGAGATCAAATCTCCTAGGGGGTGCGGCGGCCAAGGGGGGTTTTCCCTCCCCCCAAGGCACCTAGGAGGTGCCTTACCCTCCTAGGACTCTTGCCCCCCTTGAACCCTAGGCGCATGGGCCTATGTGGGGCTGGTGCCCTTGGCCCATTAGGCCAAGGCGCACCCCCACACAGCCCATGTGGCCCCCCGGGACAGGTGGACCCACCCGGTGGACCCCCGGGACCCTTCCGGTGGTCCCGGTACAATACCGATAACCCCGAAACTTGTCCCGATGCCCGAAACAGGACTTCCCATATATAAATCTTTACCTCCGGACCATTCCGGAACTCCTCGTGACGTCCGGGATCTCATCCGGGACTCCGAACAACATTCGGGTTACTGCATATACATATCCCTATAACCCTAGCGTAACTGAACCTTAAGTGTGTAGACCCTACGGGTTCGGGAGACATGCAGACATGACCGAGACTCTCTCAGTCAATAACCATCAGCGGGATCTGGATACCCATGATGGCTCCCACATGCTCCTCGATGTTTTCATCGGATGAACCACTATGTCGAGGATTCGATCAAACCCTGTATGCAATTCCCTTTGTCAATCGGTACGTTACTTACCCGAGACTCGATCGTCGGTATCCCAATACCTTGTTCAGTCTCGTTACCGGCAAGTCACTTTACTCGTACCGTAATGCATGATCCCGTGTCCAACACCTTGGTCACATTGAGCTCAATATGATGATGCATTACCGAGTGGGCCCAGAGATACCTCTCCGTCATACGGAGTGACAAATCCCAGTCTCAATCCGTGTCAACCCAACAGCTACTTTCGGAGATACCTGTAATGTACCTTTATAGTCACCCAGTTACGTTGTGACGTTTGGTACACCCAAGGCATTCTTACGGTATCCGGGAGTTACACGATCTCATGGTCGAAGGAAGAGATACTTGACACTTGCAAAGCTCTAGCAAAACGAACTACACGATCTTTTATGCTATGCTTAGGATTGGGTCTTGTCCATCACATCATTCTCCTAATGATGTGATCCCGTTATCAATGACATCCAATGTCCATAGTCAGGAAACCATGACTATCTGTTGATCACAACGAGCTGGTCAACTAGAGGCTTACCAGGGACATTGTGTGGTCTAAGTATTCACACGTGTATTACGATTTCCGGATAATACAGTTATAGCATGAATAAAAGACAATTATCATGAACAATGAAATATAATAATACTTTTATTATTGCCTCTAGGGCATATTTCCAACAGTCTCCCACTTGCACTAGAGTCACTAATCTAGTTACATTGTGATGAATCGAACACCCATAGAGTTCTGGTGTTGATCATGTTTTGCACGAGAGAGAGGTTTAGTCAGCGGATCTGCGACATTCAGATCCGTGTGCACTTTGCAAATCTCTATGTCTCCATCTTGAACATTTTCACGGATGGAGTTGAAACGACGCTTGATGTGCCTGGTCTTCTTGTGAAACCTGGGCTCCTTTGCGAGGGCAATAGCTCCAGTGTTGTCACAGAAGAGTTTGATCGGCCCCGACGCATTGGGTATGACTCCTAGGTCGGTGATGAACTCCTTCACCCAAATCGCTTCATGTGCTGCCTCCGAGGCTGCCATGTACTCCGCTTCACACGTAGATCCCGCCACGACGCTCTGCTTGCAGCTACACCAGCTTACTGCTCCACCATTCAACATATACACGTATCCGGTTTGTGACTTAGAGTCATCCGGATCTGAGTCGAAGCTAGCATCGACGTAACCCTTTACGACGAGCTCTTCGTCTCCTCCATAAACGAGAAACATGTCCTTTGTCCTTTTCAGGTACTTCAGGATATTCTTGACTGCTGTCCAGTGTTCCTTGCCGGGATTACTTTGGTATCTTGCTACCAAACTTACGGCAAGGTTTACATCGGGTCTGGTACACAGCATGGCATACATAATAGATCCTATGGCTGAAGCATAGGGGATGACACTCATCTCTTCTTTATCTTTTGCCGTGGTCGGTGACTGAGCTGCGCTCAGTCTCATACCTTGTAACATAGGCAAGAACCCCTTCTTGGACTGATCCATTCTGAATCTCTTCAAAATCTTATCAAGGTATGTACTTTGTGAAAGACCTATGAGGCGTCTCGATCTATCTCTATAGATCTTGATGCCTAATATATAAGCAGCTTCTCCAAGGTCCTTCATTGAAAAACACTTATTCAAGTAGGCCTTAATGCTGTCCAGAAATTCTATATTATTTCCCATCAGGAGTATGTCATCTACATATAATATGAGAAATGCTACAGAGCTCCCACTCACTTTCTTGTAAACGCAGGCTTCTCCATAAGTCTGCATAAACCCAAACGCTTTGATCATCTCATCAAAGCGAATGTTCCAACTCCGAGATGCTTGCACCAGTCCATAAATGGATCGCTGGAGCTTGCATACTTTGTTAACGTTCTGAGGATCGACAAAACCTTCCGGCTGCATCATATACAGTTCTTCCTTAAGATGCCCGTTAAGGAATGCTGTTTTGACGTCCATCTGCCATATCTCATAATCATAGTATGCGGCAATTGCTAACATGATTCGGACGGACTTTAGCTTCGCTACGGGAGAGAATGTCTCGTCGTAGTCAATCCCTTGAACCTGTCGATAACCCTTAGCGACAAGTCGAGCTTTATAGATGGTAACATTACCATCCGCGTCCGTCTTCTTCTTAAAGATCCATTTGTTTTCTATCGCTCGCCGATCATCGGGCAAGTCTGTCAAAGTCCACACTTTGTTTTCATACATGGATTCTATCTCGGATTTCATGGCTTCAAGCCATTTGTTGGAATCCGGGCCCGTCATTGCTTCTTCATAGTTCGAAGGTTCATTGTTGTCTAACAACATGATTTCCAGGACAGGGTTGCCGTACCATTCTGGTGCGGAACGTGTCCTTGTGGACCTACGAAGTTCAGCAGTAACTTGATCCGAAGTACTTTGATCATTATCATGGTTTTCCTCTTCAGTTGGTGTGGGCATCACAGGAACGGTTTCCTGTGCTGCGTCACTATCCCGCTCAAGAGGTAGTACTTCATCGAGTTCTACTTTCCTCCCACTTACTTCTTTCGAGAGAAACTCTTTTTCCAGAAAGCATCCGTTCTTGGCAACAAAGATCTTGCCTTCGGATCTTAAGTAGAAGGTATACCCTATAGTTTCCTTAGGGTATCCTATGAATACGCATTTTTCTGACTTGGGTACGAGCTTTTTAGGTTGAAGTTTCTTGACATAAGCTTCGCATCCCCAAACTTTTAGAAACGACAGCTTAGGTTTCTTTCCAAACCATAATTCATACGGTGTCATCTCAACGGATTTAGACGGTGCCCTATTTAAAGTGAATGTAGCTGTCTCTAGAGCGTATCCCTAAAATGATAGCGGTAAATCGGTAAGAGACATCATAGACCGCACCATATCCAATAGAGTGCGATTACGACGTTCGGACACACCGTTTCGCTGAGGTGTTCCAGGCGGCGTGAGCTGTGAAACGATTCCACATTTCTTTAAGTGTGTACCAAATTCGTGACTTAAGTATTCTCCTCCACGATCTGATCGTAAGAATTTTATCTTTCGGTCACGTTGATTCTCCACCTCATTCTGAAATTCCTTGAACTTTTCAAAGGTCTCAGACTTGTGTTTCATTAAGTAGACATACCCATATCTACTCAAGTCATCTGTGAGGGTAAGAACATAACGATATCCTCCGCGAGCCTCAACGCTCATTGGACCGCACACATCGGTATGTATGATTTCCAACAAGTTGGTTGCTCGCTCCATTGTTCCGGAGAACGGAGTCTTGGTCTAAGAGGCATGGTTCGCACGTGTCAAACGATTCATAATCAAGAGACTCTAAAAGTCCATCGGCATGGAGCTTCTTCATGCGCTTGACACCAATGTGACCAAGGCGGCAGTGCCACAAGTATGTGGGACTATCGTTATCAACTTTAAATCTTTTGGCATCTACACTATGAACATGTGTAATATTACGCTCGAGATTCATTAAGAATAAACCATTGACCATCGGAGCATGACCATAAAACATATCTCTCATATAAATCGAACAACCATTATTCTCAGACTTAAATGAGTAGCCATCTCGTATTAAACGAGATCCAGATACAATGTTCATGCTCAAACTTGGCACTAAATAACAATTATTAAGGTTCAAAACTAATCCCGTAGGTAAATGTAGAGGCAGCGTGCCGACGGCGATCACATCGACTCTGGAACCATTCCCGACGCGCATCGTCACCTCGTCCTTCGCCAGTCTCCGTTTATTCCGCAGCTCCTGCTGTGAGTTACAAATATGAGCAACGACACCGGTATCAAATACCCAGGAGTTACTACGAGTACTGGTAAGGTACACATCAATCACATGTATATCAAATATACCTTTGGTGTTGCCGGCCTTCTTATCCGCTAAGTATTTGGGGCAGTTCCGCTTCCAGTGACCCTTCCCCTTGCAATAAAAGCACTCAGTCTCAGGCTTGGGTCCATTCTTTGACTTCTTCCCGGTAACTGGCTTTCCAGGCGCGGCAACATCTTTGCCGTCCTTCTTGAAGTTCTTCTTACCCTTGCCCTTCTTGAACTTAGTGGTCTTATTGACCATCAACACTTGATGTTCTTTCTTGATTTCAGCCTCTGCTGACTTCAGCATCGAGAACACTTCAGGAATGGTCTTTTCCATTCCCTGCATGTTGTAGTTCATCACAAAGCTCTTGTAGCTTGGTGGGAGCGACTGGAGGATTCTGTCAATGACCGCCTCATCTGGGAGGTTAATGTTCAGCTGGGTCATACGGTTGTGCAACCCAGACATCTTCAGGATGTGCTCACTGACAGAACTGTTTTCCTCCATCTTACAACTGTAGAACTTGTCGGAGACATCATATCTCTCGACCCGGGCATGAGCTTGGAAAACTAGTTTCAGCTCTTCGAACATCTCATATGCTCCGTGATGCTCAAAACGCTTTTGGAGCCCCGGTTCTAAGCTGTAAAGCATGCCGCACTGAACGAGGGAGTAATCATCAGCGCGAGACTACCAAGCATTCATAATGTCTTGGTTCTCTGGGACGGGAGCGTCACCTAGCGGTCCTTCTAGGACATATTGTTTCCTGGCAGCTATGAGGATGATCCTCAGGTTTCGGACCCAGTCCGTATAGTTGCTGCCATCATCTTTCAGCTTGGTTTTCTCTAGGAACGCGTTGAAGTTCATGTTGACATTAGCGTTGGCCATTGATCTACAAGACATATTTGCAAAGGTTTTAGACTAAGTTCATGATAATAAAGTTCTAATCAAATTATGAACTCCCACTTAGATTAGACATCCCTTTAGTCATCTAAGTGTTACACGATCCGAGTTGACTGGCCCGTGTCCGATCATCACGTGAGACGGACTAGTCATCGTCGGTGAACATTTTCATGTTGATCGTATCTTCCATACGACTCGTGTTCGACCTTTCGGTCTCCGTGTTCCGAGGCCATGTCTGCACATGCTAGGCTCGTCAAGTTAACCCTAAGTGTTTTCGCTGTGTAAAACTGTCTTACACCCGTTGTATGTGAACGTAAGAATCCATCACACCCGATCATCACGTGGTGCTTAGAAACGACGAACTGTAGCAACGGTGCACAGTTAGGGGAGAACACTTCTTGAAATTTTATAAGGGATCATCTTATTTACTACCGTCGTCCTAAGTAAACAAGATGCATAATACATAATAAACATCACATGCAATTATATAGTTGTGACATGATATGGCCAATATCATATAGCTCCATTGATCTTCATCTTCGGGGCTCCATGATCATCTTGTCACCGGCTTGACACCATGATCTCCATCATCATGATCTCCATCATCGTGTCTTCATGAAGTTGTCACGCCAACGACTACTTCTACTTCTATGACTAACGTTTAGCAATAAAGTAAAGTAGTTTACATGACGTTATTCAATGACACGCAGGTCATACAAAAAATAATGACAACTCCTATGGCTCCTGCCGGTTGTCATACTCATCGACATGCAAGTCGTGAATCCTATTACAAAGAACATGATCTCATACATCACAATTCATCATTCATCACAACTTCTGGCCATATCACATCACATGATCAATCTCTGCAAAAACAAGTTAGACGTCCTCTAATTGTTGTTGCATCTTTGACGTGGCTGCAATTGGGTTCTAGCAAGAACGTTTTCTTACCTACGAATCACCACAACGTGATTTTGTCAACTTCTATTTACCCTTCATAAGGGCCCTGTTCATCGATTCCGCTCCAACTAAGGTGGGAGAGACAGACACCCGCCAGCCACCTTATGCAACTTGTGCATGTCAGTCGGTGGAACCGGTCTCACGTAAGTGTACGTGTAAGGTTGGTCCGGGCCGCTTCATCCCACAATACCGTTGAGCAAGAAAAGACTAGTAGAGGCAAGTAAGATGACAAAATCCACGCCCACAACAAAGTTGTGTTCTACTCGTGCAAAGAGAACTACGCATAGACCTAGCTCATGATGCCACTGTTGGGGAACGTTGCAGAAAATTAAAATTTTTCCTACGGTTTCACCAAGATCCATCTATGAGTTCATCTAAGCAACGAGTCTAGGGAGAGAGTTTGCATCTACATACCACTTGTAGATCGCGTGCGGAAGCTTGCAAGGTGATGATGTAGTCGTACTCGACGTGATCCAAATCACCGATGACCTGCGCCGAACGGACGGCACCTCCGCGTTCAACACACGTACGGAACAGCCACGTCTCCTCCTTCTTGATCCAGCAAGGAAGGGAGGAGAGGTTGAGGGAGATGGCACCAGCAGCAGCACGCCGGCGTGGTGTTGGTGGAGCTGCAGTACTCCGGCAGAGCTTCGCTAAGCACTATGGAGGTGGAGGAGGTGTTGGGGAGGGAGAAGGAGGCAACCAAAGGCCAGGGCGTTCAGGTATGAAGTCCCTCCTCTCCCCCCACTATATATAGGGGTGCCAAGGGGGGGTGGCCGGCCCTAGGAGATCAAATCTCCTAGGGGGTGCGGCGGCCAAGGGGGGTTTTCCCTCCCCCCAAGGCACCTAGGAGGTGCCTTACCCTCCTAGGACTCTTGCCCCCCTTGAACCCTAGGCGCATGGGCCTATGTGGGGCTGGTGCCCTTGGCCCATTAGGCCAAGGCGCACCCCCACACAGCCCATGTGGCCCCCCGGGACAGGTGGACCCACCCGGTGGACCCCCGGGACCCTTCCGGTGGTCCCGGTACAATACCGATAACCCCGAAACTTGTCCCGATGCCCGAAACAGGACTTCCCATATATAACTCTTTACCTCCGGACCATTCCGGAACTCCTCGTGACGTCCGGGATCTCATCCGGGACTCCGAACAACATTCGGGTTACTGCATATACATATCCCTATAACCCTAGCGTAACTGAACCTTAAGTGTGTAGACCCTACGGGTTCGGGAGACATGCAGACATGACCGAGACTCTCTCAGTCAATAACCATCAGCGGGATCTGGATACCCATGATGGCTCCCACATGCTCCTCGATGTTGTCATCGGATGAACCACTATGTCGAGGATTCGATCAAACCCTGTATGCAATTCCCTTTGTCAATCGGTACGTTACTTGCCCGAGACTCGATCGTCGGTATCCCAATACCTTGTTCAGTCTCGTTTCCGGCAAGTCACTTTACTCGTACCGTAATGCATGATCCCGTGTCCAACACCTTGGTCACATTGAGCTCAATATGATGATGCATTACCGAGTGGGCCCAGAGATACCTCTCCGTCATACGGAGTGACAAATCCCAGTCTCGATCCGTGTCAACCCAACAGCTACTTTCGGAGATACCTGTAATGCACCTTTATAGTCACCCAGTTACGTTGTGACGTTTGGTATACCCAAGGCACTCTTATGGTATCCAGGAGTTACACGATCTCATGGTCGAAGGAAGAGATACTTGACACTTGCAAAGCTCTAGCAAAACGAACTACACGATCTTTTATGCTATGCTTAGGATTGGGTCTTGTCCATCACATCATTCTCCTAATGATGTGATCCCGTTATCAATGACATCCAATGTCCATAGTCAGGAAACCATGACTATCTGTTGATCACAACGAGCTGGTCAACTAGAGGCTTACCAGGGACATTGTGTGGTCTAAGTATTCACACGTGTATTACGATTTCCGGATAATACAGTTATAGCATGAATAAAAGACAATTATCATGAACAATGAAATATAATAATACTTTTATTATTGCCTCTAGGGCATATTTCCAACAATGTGAACGTCGACTACATAACACTTCACCATTATTTGGGCCTAGAGGAAGGCATTGGGAAGTAATAAGTAGATGATGGGTTGCTAGAGTGACAGAAGCTTAAACCCTAGTTTATGCGTTGCTTCGTAAGGGGCTGATTTGGATCCATATGTTTCATGCTATGGTTAGGTTTACCTTAATACTTTTGTTGTAGTTGCGGATGCTTGCAATAGAGGTTAATCATAAGTGGGATGCTTGTTCAAGTAAGAACAGCACCCAGGCACCGGTCCACCCACATATCAAATTATCAAAGTACCGAACGCGAATCATATGAACATGATGAAAACTAGCTTGATGATATTCCCATGTGTCCTCGGGTGCGCTTTTCCTTATATAAGAGTTTGTCCAGGCTTGTACTTTGCTACAAAAGGATTGGGCCACCTTGCTGCACTTTATTTACTTTTGTTACTTGTTGCTCGTTACAAATTATCTCATTACAAAACTATCTGTTACCACTTATTTCAGTACTTGCAGAGAATACCTTGCTGAAAACCGTTTATCATTTCCTTCTGCTCCTCGTTGGGTTCGACACTCTCACTTTTCGAAAGGTCTATGATCGATCCCCTATACTTGTGGGTCATCACTCAGCAGATTGCGGCCTCTTGGAAGGAGAAAGCTAGGGTGCCGACACGCTACTTGTCCGGATGCAGGAGGCATTTCATAGTACAAGGCGGCAAGTCCCTGGGTCGACTGGCCGAACCCGGTGCCAGACAGATTAATGTAATGATACAAATGATAGACGTACACTTGTCTTATAGATAAAGAAGGGCAGTCCCCGAGCTCTACTCGGGGAACCCGGAGTCTTCGTACTTAATACAAAAGTCGGCGTGATACATATTGTTTTTAACTGTAAAACCTTCAAAGGAGATTCACATTCCACGGACGCTCTGTCTCCCTGCCGGAGCCGTCTCTTTTGTGTGCTTGAGGCTTATGAGCGTTGATGAGGTAGTAGGAGTCGTTACCCAACACCTTGCTGATGATGAAGGGGCCTTCCCAAGGTGCCGAGAGCTTGTGCTGGCCGGCTGCTCGCTGGATCAGTCGGAGCACAAGATCTCCCTCTTGGAAGGATCTTGGCTTGACCTTTCGGTTGTAGTATCGGCGCAGACCTTGCTGGTAGATGCTGGACCGGCTGAGTGCCAGCAGCCGGCCCTCTTCCAGCAGGTCGACACCGTCTTGTCATGCTTCTTCTGCCTCCTCTTCAATGTACATGGTGACTCAAGGGGAGTCGAATTCTATGTCCGTCGGGATGATGGCTTCGGCGCCGTAGACGCGGAAGAAAGGAGTGAAGCCGGTTGACTTGTTCGGGGTTGTGCACAGACTCCAGAGGACGGCCGACAGCTTGTCAAGCCAGCAGCCGACCGACCGCTCCAAAGGCTCGACCAGTCGGGGCTTGATGCCGGACAAAATAAGGCCGTTTGCTCACTCCACCTGGCCGTTTGACAGCGGATGAGCAACGGACGCTATGTCCAGTCGGATGCCCCGCGTCACGCAGAAACGGGCCAAGGCACCTTTGGCGAAGTTCATGCCATTTTCGGTGATAACGCTATGTGGTATGCCATACCGGATGGTGATGTCGGAGATGAAAGTCACAGCAGTCGGACCATTCAACTTCTTGACTGGTTTTGCTTCTATCCACTTGGTGAACTTGTCCACCGCGACAAGCAGATGAGTCAAGCCACCTCTTGCTGTCTTGAATGGTCCCACCATATCCAGGCCCCAGACGGCAAAGGGCCAGGCTATGGGAATGATCTTGAGTGTAGAAGACGGCTGATGACGCTTTGAACAAAACTTCTGGCATCCTTTGCATTTCTGGACCAAGCTCTTGGCGTCTTCTAGGGCAGTTGCCCAAAAAAACCATGGTGGAAAGCCTTGGCGACAAGTGCTCTTGAAGCCGCATGGTGGCCACATTCGCCTTGTTGGATGTCTTTGAGAATTGCTTGGCTTGCTCCGGCGCCACGTAGCGCTGGTAGACACCAGTGACACTGCGCCTTGCAAGCTCTCTGTTGACTATGGTGTATGCTGCCTCCCGGCGTTGCACTTGCCAGGCCGAGATCTCATCAGTCGGCAACTCTTTGTTTACTAAAAAATTGAGGATGGGCTGGGCCCATGAAGGTGCTGCAATCTCTTCGACTGCCAGGACTGCCATTTGGACGAGGGCGGCTGGGTTGGGAGGCAGCGGGTTGGAGTCAGCTGCCGCTGCCGCTTGCTGAGTTGATGAAGTCCCCGGGCCGATTGCTGCAGTCCCCGGGCTGACCGCTGCAGTCCCTAGGCCGGGTTCTGAAGTCCCTCGGCCGGGTGCGACTACCGCGGCCCCGGCCCGCCTGCCAGGATTCCCATGCCGGCTGCTGGAGCTCTCAAATGGGATCCGGCTACTTCAGGATGAGCCGGCACGAAGATAGAATCCGACTCTGGCGATGGCTTGACAGACGGCTTGAGGAGGCGTTGTAGGGCTACGCCGGTCGGTATTGCTTGACGGGTGGAGCCGATTCATGCCAAGGCATCTGCTTGCTCATTGTCATTTCTTGGCACATGGAGAAACTCGCACCCCTAAAAATATCCACTGAGTTGCTGTACGAGGAAGCAGTAGCTCACCATGTTTGCATCTTTCGCGTCCCAGTCGCCTGATGACTGTTGGACCACCAAGTCAGAGTCACCATAGCACAGGATTCGGCGAATGCCGAGCTCTTTGGCAAGCCAGAGCCCGTGAATGAGTGCCTCGTATTCAACGACGTTGTTGGAGGTGGCAAAATGGATTTGCAGCACGTATCTGAGCTTGTCACCTTTGGGAGAGGTGAGGATGATGCCGGCTCCCAAACCGGTGTGCATCTTGGAACCATCAAAATGCATCCGCCAATGGGTGGAGTCGGGCGCTGGCGGCAGGTAATGGGTCTCGGCCCAGTCGTCAAGAAAGTCGGCCAGCGCTTGTGAGTTGATGGTGGTGCGAGGCTGGTAGTAGATGGTGTAGGGGGCCAAATCGATGGCCCATTTAGCCACTCGGCCTGAAGCATCCCGGCTTCCAATGATCTCGGCCAGTGGATCTGTGCAGACCATGGTGATTGGGTGCTCTTGAGAATACAGCTTCAATTTCTTGGCGGCAAAGTGCACGTCGTAGCACATCTTCTGGTAGTGGGGGTAGTTTTGCTTGGAAGATGACATCACTTCACTCAGGTAATACACTGGTCTCTGGACTGGTAGTGCCTTGCCTTCCTCCTTGCGTTCTACCACTATGACTGTGCTGACCACTCGGCTGGTGGCGGTAATGTAGAGGAGCATGTGCTCCTTAGGAGTCGGAGCCGCCAGGACAGGTGGAGTAGTCAATATCTTTTTGAGCTGGAGAAAAGCTTCATCCTCCTTGTCGTTCCACTCGAAAAAAGTGGTCATCTTCATGAGCTGGTACAGGGGAAGAGCCTTCTCTCCTAGCCGACTGATGAAACGGCTGATGGACGCCAAACTACCGGTGAACTTCTGCACATCCAGCAGTCAGGTGGGCACTTCCATCCTCTCGATGGCCCTGATCTTCAAAGGGTTGCACTCTATGCTGCGCTCTGAGACCAGGAATCCAAGAAGCTGGCCGGCTGATACTCCGAAGACGCATTTCTCCGGGTTGAGCTTGATTTGAAATCGGTGCAAGTTCTCAAAGGTCTCCTTGAGGTCTTCCAGCAGCGTTCCACGCTTCTCCGTCTTCACCACAACATCATCCACATAAACGTGGGTGTTTCTGCCGAGTTGTTTAAGGAGGCACTTCTGCATACAACGTTGAAACGTGGCGCAGGCATTCCTCAAGCCGAACGTCATTGTCAAGTAGCAGAAGGCTCCAAATGGTGTGATGAAGGCGGTCTTCAGTCTGTCGGCCGGGTTCAGCTTGATCTGGTGATACCCTGAGTATGCATCCAAGAAACTTAGCAGCTCGCATCCGGCTGTGGAGTCTATCACATGGTCAATTCTCGGCAAAGCAAACGGGTCTTTGGGGAAGGCTTTGTTGAGGCTGGTGTAATCAATACACATGCGCCACTGCTTGTTTTTCTTCAGCATAAGGACTGGGTTGGCCAGCCACTCTGGAAAGAACACTTCCATGATGAAGCCGGCCGCCAGCAGCCAGGCTATCTCTTCTCCAATGACTCTTCTCTTCTCTTCTGACAGGCGGCGCAAGGGCTGCCTAACTAGCTTGGCATCAGACCGGACATGTAACTTGTGCCGGTGAAATCCGTCGGAACACCCAGCATGTCTTTAAGTGACCATGCAAAGATGTCCCGATTCTCACGGAGGAAATCAACGAGCTCGCCTTCCTATTTGCTTTCGAGGTTTGCACCTAGGACAGTGTACCTCTCTGGGTGCTCCAGGTCCAAGGGTATCTTCTTTGTCTCCTTGGCCAGCTTGAACGAGCCCTCAGCTTCCGACTCCTTGGGGTTGGGCGACATCTCCGGCTGCTTGCCTACCATCGCCGCAACTCGGTCAAGGAGCCGCGATTACAAGGTACTCGGCCAGCCGGCTGCTATCTGCTGCGCAAGCGGACGACTTCTTGTAATCCCCTGCTATGGTCAGAATTCCCTTGGAACTTGGCATCTTCATCTTGAGGTAAGCATAGTGGGGGACCGCCATGAACTTTGCCAGAGCAGGCCGGCCAAGCAGTGCATGGTAAGGGCTCTCAAGGCCCACCACCTCAAACCAGACTAGCTCTCGGTGAAAGTGATCTTTGTCTCCAAAGAGGACGTCTGTCTGGATCTTGCCGATTGGTGAGCAGGAAAGGCCAGGAACTATACCATGAAAAACGGTCCGACTGGGCTGAAGCTGCCTTTGTTTGATTACTAACTTCTCCATGGTATCCTTGTACAGGATGTTGATGCTGCTACCACCATCAATCAGAACTCGGGAAAAACGAGCAGCTCACCTATCAGTGGCAAAGGTGGCATCCAGAACCAGGGCGTAGGAACCGGGATTGGGCATCACCTCCGGGTGGTCGGCTCTGCTCCAGTTGATGGGCTTCTCAGACCAATGCATGAACTCGAGGGTCTCTGATGCTACTGCATTCACTTCTTGCTGTCGTTGCCGTCTGCTGTGCTTGTCGTCGGCCACGCTGGTGAGCACGACATAAGCTTCGTGCTCTTCAGGATACTCGTCTTGTATGGTTCCGACTGGTCGAACCACCGGCTGCTGGGGGGAGGAGGTGGCAGCTGCCCAGCAGGCGGAGGAGGCAGAAGGCCATCTCCCTTGGCGATCCTGGTGAGCCAATGGCACTTTCGAGTGGCATGGTTGGACGGCTTCGTGCCACTGTGGAACTTGCAGGGTGCGTCAAGAGTCTGCTCGTACGAAAAAGCAAGCAGCCAATTGGACTTGCAGCCCTTCGGGCGCTTGGATGGAGGCTGCCCTTCCGGCTGCTGGTCGTCGACTGTCGCCACCTACCGGCTTGTGGAAGCCGGCTGCATGGCCTTGCGCTTGTTTTCGCTTGGTTGTTGGCGCCGACTGGCGTCGCCAGCCGGGGTCCAGGGAGCCTGAGGGGCCACTTGCCAGATGCATCAACTTGGATTTCTGCCTTCATGGAGGAGTCGGCCGTGGCATATTTATTGGCTATGATTAGCATCTCGTCGAGGGTCGCCGGCTCGTCGCAGAGAAACCGGTGCTTGAGGAGGGTGCCCTCCCGGCACCCAGTGGTGAAGTACTCGATGGCCTGCACCTCGTGCACTCCCTCGCAAGAGTTGAGGAGCTCGGCCCAACGCGTGAGGTAGTCGCGAGTCGACTCGCTGGGGCCTTGTACGCATAAGGAGAGCTGGCGAGGTTTGGGCGGCCGCTTGTACGTGGTGGTGAAGTTGCGGATGAAAGCTTCGGTGAAGTCGACCCAGCTGTTAATGCTGTGGGGCTTCAGGCTGTTCAGCCATGTCCGGGCCGTGCCCTGGAGCATGAGCGGAACGTACTTCACAACAACGCGCTTGTTGCCGTTCGCGATGCTGACGGCTGTGGAGTAGTCGACCAGCCAGTCCTCCAGCTTCATGGAGCCGGTGTACTTGGGCCTATCTCTTGGGAGCGTGAACCCTTTGGGGAAGGGCTCATCTCAAATGCGGGGGCCAAAACAAGGCAGACCCAGCTCATCTTCCTCTTCTAGCGCCAGGGATCGGTGGAGATGGTCGATCCAGAGGCGGGCATCGTTCTCTCCGACTCCCTCTCGGCGGCCAAGGTGGTCACCGAGTGTCGGGTGTTCAACAGGCGGCGGGGAGACGTGCCTTTCCCTGCGAGGGGGAGGCGGCAGACAGTCATCCCGTCGTTCCACTGCTCTTGGGCGGCCGTCTTGGTCGCGCTCAATGGTGATGAGAGTGCGGGTGCGGCTAGCAGCCGGTTCCTTGTCTCTTCTTCCGCAGACGCCACCAGTCGACGTCCGAGATGTTGCGCCTTGATCTCGGTGGGGAGGCAGATCGTCGTTCTGCCGGTGTGGCGCCTCAATGCGGCAAGCGGCCTTGTGCTTCTCAGCAGCCGCGTTGAGGAGTTGCTGGACGCGCTCTGCCATCCGGCGACGCTCGTCGCCCTCGAACTTGTCCAACTCTTCTGCCGCCGCCTGGGCAGCTCGGATATTTTCTGCAGGCGAGGCATAGACGGGGCGATCTGCCTCGAACAGGTTGGCGATGGCCACGCCACGCTGCCGGACCGTGCCAAGGCGGCTGGGCCCATTGGGAGCCGGCGTGCCGCCCACATTGCAGTCCATCTCGCGCTGGTAGGCCTCCGATAGGCGTCTCATGCTGGCCAGCTTCCTGGCGCTCTCGATGAGCCGGATGCGGCGTGCTTCCAGCATCTCGGCGTCGGCGTCTTTTGGGATGGGCGTCGTCAGGTCTAGGAGTGACGCATCGAGCGGGTCGTGAGCACCCCTGCCGGAGTGCTGACTGTGGCCGATGACTAGCACCTCCGTGACAGCGCTTTCACCGCTCTCCGCGCGAGGAAGCGGCTCGTCGTAGACTACCACATGGGAGGGGAACCTGTCGAGCGAAGCTGTATCGGAGTCGACCAACATCGGGTCGGTGGAGCCAACCGACTCGAAGTCAGCAGCAGACTCGCTGGTGACGTGGAGTTGATCGAGGAGGCCCACGAGGCGGCCTTCAGGGCCATCGGTGCCCGCGTCAGACACGGGCTCTTCGGAGAGGCTAATCTCACCAACAAGATCGGCGCGGCAGCTCGCTGCGCAGGCGATCTCCGCACCGTGCAGCGCCTCGGCACAGACGCCGTCCGGCGTGCCGGGCTGGCTGCGCTCTCCAGGAAGGAATAGGGTTCCCGTCCAGAACAGGTCTCTGGGAGACGGTGCACCTCGCCCCACGGTGGGCGCCAAATGTCGAGGGTTGGGTGTGACATATGCCAAAGGATGGTTTATCATGGTGGGAGCGAGTAGAACGTTGCCGGTGTCTGGAAACGGGATGAGGCGTAGACACAAACGCCGACGTACTTTACCCAGGTTCAGGGCTCTCCTAGGAGATAAAACCCCTAGTCCTGCTCTGCGGGGCCTCCTCATGATCACTAAGACACAAGTGGTACAACGGTGCTCCTCGAGCTGTTTTCTAGAGGTGCGAGAGGGCAAGACTGGCTCTCTACTCCTCTAGGTCTAAGTCTAGTCCTAACAGGTTCGGAACCCTTTGCATGGTTGCCCTTGGGGGGTTTATATAGGCCTACCCCCGGGGGTACAATGGTAATCCAGCCAGGCATAGGGCCCGACTGTCAGTCTCTTTGTCCACCAGCTTCTTCGCCGGCTGCTGGGGCCTGTCGCCTGGTGGGCCCCGCCGACTAGTCTGGTACGGGGCCGACAGGCCGCCTCCGCCGCTCATGGGTCTTGTCGGCTGCTGATCACTATAGTCGTGATACTAATGACGCAGGCTTGGTCAGGGGATCGTGGCTACAGCTCCGCCGCCTGGCAGGCGATTACTGTAGCCACTCTGTGTCTCGTCTGGTTAATGGCACGTGGGACCCGAGGAAGGGGCAGGCCGACTGCTAGGGGCCGACCTCCCTCGGGTCCGACTGGTGGGGCTCTAGCCGTCTTCCGGGCTCTCGCTGATTGGTGGGGCCCATCATCCTTGGGCCGTACTGACATGCCGTCGTGGGAGCAGGGCCCCGCCTACTTGTGGTGATGTCAGGAGTGGCGTGGCGACAGTGCCGCGCTGGGCAGAGATCTCCGCCGGTACGGTGCATTGTGGCCACACCCGTCCCTAGATCGGGAGGGGGGGTGGTCTATACTGTAGCCACTCCCTGTCTTGTCTTTCTTGATGAGGGCGCGGGTTTTGTTGGCGCCACGGGCCGACTGCTAGGGGCCGGCTGGTCTTGAAGTTGGTCTCTGGAACTCGACCGTCTACGGGCAGCCGGCTATTCCTTCAGCCGGCCACCAGAAGGCGACACTTCATCTTGGTGCCTTGAGGGGCGCAGCCAGCCCCGATGTCTTGAAAGGTTCTGGCCCTCGGGTTAGCCTACCTGTGGACCATTACTCCGACACATTACATAGACAACATTCAGACCAAACTCTTAAAATACCTTACATAAGTCAACATTAATGTGACTATGCATCTCAGTAGAGTAAATATTTCCTTCTGAACTGAAGACAGGATTAGGAAAAAACGATCGACGTTGCTCACAACAAAGGGCGTCCAACTCAAAAATATCAAATGCATGTCTTCTGGCTAACATCAATGAGCAAAATTTGACAAGGTTTTCCAATTCCAATATATTAAACTAATGTCTTCTTGCTAACATCAATGATTAAACTTTGACAAGCTTTTCCCATTCAAAATATGTAATGCCTATGATTGTGGAACAGGTAGGGTTTGCCATTAGTTTGTCACCTGATAGTCCGGTGGCTCAAGGTGACAACGAATGATTAGAGAACCATTCGATGTATTGTGCATGATGAAGTATTATGGAGAACATGAACCATTTGAGCATTTTGTGTGGTTCCACTAAAATCGAGCTGATCATCCCTATGGATTTTGTATTTATATGCTGCAAGAAAACAAAGACAGATAAGCACACACATGAAAATTGGCCCCAGTGTCAACCCACCAATCAGTGGACTAACAAATTGAAAGTACGGTAAATAGATTACCATACCCGATGCCCCATCATTGTTGCTTAGAATGACATTGATTGACTTGGAGTCATGTCCTGGCTTCTTGTACTAGTTTGGGCACTTTTTGCCCAATGCACTCCACGTGTTGTAGAGTTGCCTATGCTCTCTGCAGACTAGTCATGTCACCAGCGTCTACTAATACTCTGTAAAACTTCTCAATCATTCCTTCTGTAATGTAGCACAAACAATGACTCCTTCTTTCTGCAAAGTGGTAAGACCAATTGGCCCCACTAATGCAGCAGTTTTACTTAGACACATGGGCCCCTTTTGTGCAGTTCAACTAAAATCAAAGTCAGAATAAAACCGAGCTTTAATTTTGATATCCCTGTAAGCAACAATAGGTATAAGGTAAACAATTACTGAGAAATAACGATTGATGACTTGTACTCCCAGAAGAAAAACATCTACAGATCTACCTTATCTTAATGGGAAACAAAGCAGGAGAGTAGCAATTCTCAATCAGTGTAATTCATTCATATTAACTAAGACATTATCTTAACAATGCCTTGTTTCAACATGTATAAAGAATGACAAAGCAGAAAAGTACCATTGATAAAACAACGCGTTTGATTCATTTTAACAGAGACATTATCTTAACAATACCTTGGTTGAACATGTAGAAAGAACTACAAAGCAGGATAGTACCATTTGTAAAACACTATAACTGATATATAATAACAAAGACATTATCTGAACAATACATTTCTTAAACATGCACTCCAGCCGATCCCTAACAGAAATGGTACTCCCGTCGATCCCTAACAAGTTTGTAGTTTTGAACTAAGATTCAGTAGTTAATTCTGAGGAAAGTCAGTACTAAAAGCTGGTACTGACATTTCAAGACCAAGATTTGAAACAACTCGTGAGGAAGACCTGAGAGAGATCTCAACACATATATGGAAATCGGGTCTCCTTTTGTGTAGTTCCACCAAAATTAAGCGAAGCAAAATGCCGCAATAGCAACAAGTTGAATAGATATCCCTATTTTAATAGAGGCAAAAAAGGAATCAATTACTGGCCAATAAAGGAAGATGAAACATGCGGCCAGAAAAATGGTAATCCCGCCAATCCCTAACCAGTGTTGCAGTTTTGAACTAAGATTCAGTAGTTAATTCTAAGAGTGGCATTGCTTAATTTTACCAGCGGCATTAGATTAACAAAAGCATAAATAGTTCCAGGGGAGAGTGGGCGCAACAACAGCATGCACTTCCATCTACTTATAAAGGGGGTGATGCAGAGTTTAGTTGTAACAAAGAAACAAGCATCATGTCTGGGTTGGAACAAATTTTTCTCACTTAATGGTAAAAGATAGCAGCTCAATAGATTCAATTCAACATTTATCCAAAACAGTACCAATACAAGTAGCACAATATCTCAAAGCATAATGTAGCATCATGTGGATGAAAGTCGGTACTGACCTTTCTTTACCAAGATTTGAAACAACTCGCGAGGAGGACTGGAAACATATCCCAACACATATATGAAAATCCGATCTCCTTTTGTGCAGTTCCACCAAAACTAAGAAAGGTTGCTGGTGTGACATTCAAGTTGAACTGCACAAAACACTCTTAAAACATAAGTGTTTCACGTAGCGAAGCAAAATGTCGCAATAGAAACAAGTTGAATAGATATCACTGTTTTAACAGAGGCAAAAAAGGAATCAATTACTGGCCAATAAAGGAGGATGAAACATGCGGCCACAAAAATGGTAATCCCACCAATCCCTAACAAATGTTGAAGTTTTGAACTAAGATTCAGTAGTTAATTCTGAGAGTGGCATTGCTTAATTTTACCAGGGGAGAGGGGGTGATGCAGAGTTTGTTGTAACAAAGCAACAAGCATAATGTCTGGGTTGGTCCCATTTTTGTTCACTACTTAATGGGAAAAGACAACAATACAATAGCTTCAATTCAACATTTATTTAAAATAGTACCAATACAAGTAGCACAACATCTCAAAACACACTGCACAATCATGTGGATGAAGGCATGTACTGACCTTTCATGAGACAAACAAGATAAAATATGAATCTACCAACATGAATAGGACATCCAATCTCGTTTTGTGCAGTTCCACTGAAATCAAGCAAAGTTGCCAGTGTGACATTTCAATTTGCTATAGCAACAAGTCGAATAGATATCCCTGTTTTAACAGAGGCAAAAAAGGAAACAATTACTGGCCAATAAAGGAGGATGAAACATGCGGCCACAAAAAGAAGCATCTACCTTACCTTGATGGAAAACAAAGTATAGGACAGTAGCATTTCTAAAACGGTTGTATTGATTCATATTAACAGAGAAATTCTCTTAAAACAGTTTAGTAGTTAATTCTAAGAGTGGCATTGCTTAATTTTACCAGTGACATTAGATTAAGAAAAAACATAAACAGTTCCAGGGGAGAGTGGGCGCAACAACACCTTGTGCTTCCATCTACTTATGAAGGGGATGATGTAGATTTTGTTGTAACAAAGCAACAATCATCATGTCTGGGTTGGTCCCATTTTTGATCACTACTTAATGGGAGAAGACATCAATAGAATAGCTTCAATTCAACATTTATTTAAAATAGTACCAATACAAGTAGCACAACATCTCAAAGCACACTGCACAATCATGTGGATGAAGGCCTGTACTGACCTTTCATGAGAGAACCAAGATAAAATACGAATCTAGCAACACGAATAGGAAATCCAATCTCGTTTTGTGCAGTTGCACTGAAATCAAGTAAAGTTGCCGGTGTGACATTTAAGTTCGCTATAGTAACAAGTTGAATAGATATCCCTGTTTTAATAGAGGCAAAAAAGGAAACAATTACTGGCCAATAGAGGAGGATGAAACATGCGGCCATAAAAATAAGCATCTACCTTATCTTGATGGAGAACAAAGTATAGGACGGTAGCATTTCTAAAACAGTTGCATTGATTCATAATAACAGAGAAATTCTCTCAAAATAGTTCAGTAGTTAATTCTAAGAGTGGTGTCGTGGATTTGTCACGGCAGATGTCCTTAGTGTCAGGACATAGTCGTGAGGCCAACGCATCTATGTGGTAGCTTGAGAGGGGTTGAGCGGGACGAGAGACGCGAGGTTTTACCCAAGTCCAGCCCCTCACGGTGGAGGTAAAAGCCTACATCCTGCTTCATTGATATTGATGATGATGATCACGGTTACAAGGGTGCTCTATCTCGAGAGCTGTCGATTTGTCTGTCTCAACCTAACTTGTGAAACTTGTGGAACCTCTCCCTCTTGGGGTGCTCTGCCCCTCCTTATATATGTTGAAGGGGCGGCTTACATGACTAGTCCTATTAGGATTAGGATTACTCTATTACAAGTGGAGTCCTAGTCTTGCTTCCTTTGTAAGGGAATATTCCTTATGCTTTCCTCTTAAGCCGGCCTACCATAACATAAGCTGACCTTCCTTGAACCGCCTACTGGGCCTCCGAGTCTTGTCGCTCCTCTAACCCGCTGGTCGGGTCATCAATGAGTCACATGGCTCGGCCCAGTCATCAGTGAGTGGAGAGATCCGAGCGGGTCACCAGTGAGTCGCCAAGTCCGGCCGGGTCATACATCCGTCCGGGTCATACCGCGGGATATATCCCCGACATTAGCCCCTAGTTTAATTTGGATTTGTCCATGTTAAACTGATCCTACAAAATAAACACAAGAAAATTTTGACAGGTTGTGCTCCGGGTTAAAAAATTCTTGTAAGCCGGCACCTGATCATCGTTAAGTCTTTGTCATTTCCTTGTTGATATCTACATGTACATGATCTCATAGCAAATCTCCCTTAGCAGATATGTTTCAACTTTGTCAACGTAAAAAATCCAGATACTTCTTTTGAGAAATCCAGGTCAATAGGCCAGCTTCTGAGTCAATTCCTACTCCAAGGTTGCCCCGTTACAACATTCCATCAAATACAAAGGAAAACTAACACGCATGCTAATGCATCTCAATGATTCACGTATCATAGCCAATATTTACTTCACAACTAAAGACAAAAGTTGTGAGAGCGTGTACAAAATAAAAACTACTAATGGGGTCACTACGACTTAAACCCTAAACCCTAAACATGATTTAATTTCCTGGCTAGGTAGAACTTGTCAAATGAAAGACGGCTGGCACCCTTGGATCATATGATGCTTTTGTGCAGTTCCACTAAAAATCGAGCTGAGCATCCCTGATGGCAAAGATATTGAAGAAGTGTGATTAGAATAATAGTACTGGCACTAGTTCATGAGACATAAAATCAACACAAATAGAAGCCGATAGAAGTAGAGAAAGATCGACATGGAGATGGAGCTACGTGGGGAGCAGCGGCAGTGGAGCAAGCTGGCTCCAAAAGGAAGATGTACCTGGGACGTCGGGTTGTAGCTAGAAGGGCGGTTGGGACGCGACATCAACCCATACCGCCGGGACCCCGATTTGGATGCACCGACTGTGGGTTTTCTCCCTCGCCGATGTCGACTGCGTCTATGCAGAACATTGTTCCCTTCCCCAACGGTGGGATCAGGCTGGATATGTGACCAACGGTGTGGCCACCGTCGTTCTATGCTTGTGAAGAGAGCAACCCAAGCAAGCAGGCTTGTAGCTTAGGCTCCTTCTACTGTATATATAGTGGTTTTCTTTTTCTCTCCATATCAACCATTTTATATTGCGTACGTGTCATTGAAGAGTGAAATGATGGTTGCTTCTTCCGACTATCTTACAATGTGATTTGACTGCTCCTTGGTAGCCCCTACCTGTACTCCCCCTACGTGTATGACTGTTCTTGAGTCTCACTTGTACTTATCTCTATTTTCTTGCATGACACATAGACATGATGCACATAGAGGAATTTTGTTACTACACGTTGTTACGTAGTACTACTAGTACCTACTCCCTCCTTCCAGTTCACTACTGGTACTCCCTCTGTCCTTGCTTATTGGTCCCCTTTGTACTCAATTCATGGGCTCGTTTTCCTCAAGAAATTGTCTTTACCAACATATTAATATCAGGAATGTATGCGTGAACAACGAATGATTAAACCTTACATACAATGTTTTGACAAAGCATTGACTTATGAACATGTGAATGTGAGGGACTACAACCTCGTTCATGCATGCAACAGTCACATGTACACATGGACGCAAAAATGCATGCCACACCCTAATGCATGCATGTCCGGGCACACGACGAAACACACAAGGTCACACTCAAGTGCTCAACCTACACACACACATATACTCAACCAGGGGGAGCTGGTGACCATATAAACACCGGAAAATGTATATATTGAGCGCAATGAGCATATTATGAAGTCCAATGACTGTATTTTTACAAATATACAGTCACAAACAGTGTATTTATCTCGTTTGAAATTAAGCCATATTAACCGGAAAGGAGGCAGTCTGGACTAGCATTACTTTGCTGTGTCCCGTCAACTTGCCGAACGAGTAGAAGCTTGCAGGACAGGAGAAGCTTGCGTGCGATGGCTCGTAGGACAAGGAGAAACTTTTGACTAATGCAAGCTCTCCCTCGCTTAGGCGGTGGATGTGTAACAGTTAATTCGGTGTCAGATTGCCAGAAGCATACACTATACTAGTACTATTATTGTTTGACTTCCTGAAGAGGTAAACATCCAAGCGCAAAGTTTAATAGTACTAGTACTACTGATATAGAGGTATGTACTACTACTAGGAACCGGATGGAGGAGTGTCCGTACTCTTATTATAGTTTATAAAATGTGATAAAGCAATCTTCAACACATTTGGTTCTCCTCGAGGGTTCTCGCATGTGATAATGGAAGTTGATTGCATGGAACACTCGCCACAATTCTCGCTTAATTCTGGCTCATATCCTGTTACAAATAGGAGCGCTCGGTAATATTTCCTCTTTTTTTGTTATTCAGCATGTAAACAGGCCAGCAAACCTCGCGACACATCTTTGTGCGAACTGTGCTTGCTGCACTTTGAATGTGGCCGAGAGCTGGCTTGATGAAACACCTCGCTTCCTTCTTCTTTTTTTGTGGGGTACCTCGCTTCCTAGTGACTAGTCTCTTGGCTGATCGTCCTAAGAATGCTTATATATGAATAAAGCTCTCTCATTTACCCACAAAAAAGATTAAGCCATATTAACCAAAAAGGAGGGAGTATGGACTAGCACTACTTTTTGGTGTGTCCCGTCAACTCGCAGAACAAGGAGAAGCTTTCAGGACAAGGCGAAGCTCGCTTACGCCTTTTGACTAATGCAACTTACACTCGCCCAGGCGATGTACATGCAACAGTTCATTCGGTGTCAGATTGCTAGAGGCATACACTGTAGTACCAAACATGTGGAGTACCATCATTGTTCAACTTCACGAAGAGGCGAAGATCCAAGCGCAAGGTTTAGTAGTATGAGTAGTACTACTACTAGAACCGCATGGTGGAGCATCTGTACTCTTATTTTATTTTAATCTCTGATAAAGTACACATTTATTCGGGATAAGGGCAGAAAACGACAGCCCAATAGTAGTATTAAAAACATCGAACATGTAATGATGATATCGATCAACCATGCTCGAATATATCTTGGCCTCCGTGCTAGACCGTCTGTTTGTTCTCGCTCCTCGTATCTCTCAAGGAATGGCGAGTTCGCCATTTTGCCGTCAATCGAGATCGGTTTGCTCACACTCCAGTCCCACATGTCAGTGATATGCCAAGAGGAAGTGCGTTGACCGACTGGCCATACGCATACTTGGTTATGCACCTTCATACTACTCCTCCCTCTGTCATAGTTACAGGGCGCACTTCATTCTGATGCATTTCTCTCCATGCATTTCCACCACCAGAGAGACTTTAGACACGTTTGGTTTAATGCTCAATTAATTAGGGCGTGGTAACCGCAATCAAGTCCACAATTTACTCTCGATGTACTACGGAGTGGAGTAAGTGCATGTATGTGTGTACACGGGGTAGAAGCACTGCATGCATGTGTGTACGCATTATTTCCTCTAGTAATAGACGTCGTGCTATAACTACCAATGCTATTTTTCAGGCCGATCGCTAGTCACCTTGGTCCCAGAGATTGTTTTTTTGAAGCGCGCTCTATAAACAGTGACGGGTGGAGTAGTATGAGCGGATTCAAAGAAGAGCGTATTGATGGTTGCTTCTTCTGAGAAACTTACAGTGGGAAAGGTGGGGCTTATGATTTGACTGCTCATTACTCACTATTAGTGCGGCACAATGACCGGGCTGAGTCTCCCATGTAGTTGTGCACTACTTGCTCGATTCTTAAATATACTCCAGAGTATTTGTCTTTCTAGATATTTCAATGAGTGACTACATACAAAGAAAAATGAGTGAATCTACACTCTAAAATATGTCCATTTGAAAGTTGTAAAAAGACAAATATTTTGGAACGGAGGAAGTATAATTTTCTACATGGCACATGGACCTGGATGTTGAAGAGGCTTCTGGCAATGCTATCAAGCTTCTAGCATTTGTTTACATAATTTACGTACTATACAAATAATTTTCTAGCGACATGAAATTGTACAATGCTCTGAGCTTTAAGCTTCTGTTTCGTGTGTCTTGCCATCCATGCTCTTTTGGGAACAATAAAAACCTAACTTCCTTGCTAATGCATCTCAATGATTAGCAGATTAGATCTCATATTTACATCACAACTGAAGACAAAGTTATGAGAAAGTGTTAAATTAAAATTGATCCATGCTTTCATTGGCAGCAACGTCCCCCCAGCTCTGTCTAAATCAACAAGGCATGTTGGGAAAAAAAAGTAGCTGTGTGGAGCATGCAACATTCCGAACATTTTGTGCAGTTCCACTAAAATATAGCTAAACGTCCCTGTTCCAAATATATTAAGTGTGATTACAATAATAGAGGACTACTAATGAAACAATAAACACACAAATAGAAGCCAGTCACCTTTGCAGTCTCTCTTAAGACTAACTAGTTCGAGAAGATTAAGAAAATAGTTGGAGAAGATCAGGCTCGGAGTTGGATGAGGAGGATAGAGCAAAACCAATCTCCCTTTGTGCAGTCGCACTGAAATGTAGAGATGTTGCCAGTGTGACATTTTAGTACAACTGCACAAAACACTCTTAAGAAAAAAGTGATTTGTGCAGTTCACCAAAAGGTCGCAATAGCGACGAGGTGAAATGGATAGCCCAGTTTGCAAAAGGGACGTAGAAAGGAAACAATTACTGGCCAATAACAGTTGATGGCACATACGACGACAAAAAAGAAGCATATTCGTTGTCCTAACGGAAGATAAAAACACAGTTGTGTTTGTGTAAAACGGTGTGAGGACGAGATTACAATATGGAAAGTACGCCGGACGAGCTACGTTTTGGGCAAAGAACTATGGAAGATCCACATGCAAGCTGTTCCACATGCAACGATGTGGGAAGACGAGTAGTGGAGCAAGGCCGGAGGGGATACCCGGGGGTCGTCGGGATGCAACTACGTGAGCGGCGGCGGGCGGGATCTGCCCATACTGCGGTAGCGAGAAGGTGGCGTAGTCCCTACTGCACCGGAGTTTGGTTAGAGAGAACAACAGGTACCGCAGATCGGGACATGCTGCCTCGGTGCCATCGAACGGAGAAACGATGCACATCCTCCCTTTCCGCCGGTAGACGGGATGCGGCCGGATCAGTGACCAACGGTGAGAGAGAGAGAGGCCACCGCCACCTTCTGTGAGATACTCTGAAGAGAGACAAACCCAGAAATGCAGGCTCCATTGTATATAGTGGAGAGGACTACCTTTTTCTCCATAAAAATCGTTTTATATTCTGTGTACGTGCCATTGAGCGATATAACTTTATTTAAAAATAACACGCCAACGCATCAAGTCGAACTTTGTTTCGTGCACACGTGGTACACGACCTCCATAGGTAAACAACCGCTACATGCATTCAAATTAGCACGTGGGCTGCCATTTCGTACAAAAATGAGCTCCATAGTGTACCCGCGCGGGTGTGGCTGGGCACGAAGCGTGAGTACGTGCACCTATTCTCTTCGTGTATGTACACCACCTACGTGGGGTTGTGTGAGAGAGATACAAACATAGAGAAATACAGTGTGTGGGTTCGTCAGCGTTTTGGGGGGGGGGTCAATAAAAAATGTAACATATGCAATGTTTGTGAAATAGAGTCCTGGATATATCATATATATAGAGGGGGCGGTCCACGAGAAGAGAGTGGAGGTATCATCGGCTTGAGGTATCCATAAAATCGAAGAGAGGGATGACGTGTGCGTGTGTGTGTGCGTGCACGATCGATAAAGAGTGCCATCGAATTTGTGTGTGCCCACGTCAAATATATAGGGTGCCCGGCCTACTAGAACGTGAGAGGGGACAGGTGCAGTTTGTCTCTATGGCACGGATACCTACCTACAGCGCTCGACTATCGGTGTGTGGTGGGGGGGTGGGGGTTGGGGAGACCTCATTAACTATAGAGGTATAATGGCTGATATATGTGTGGAGGAGGAGAGATGCCTACCTTATGTATTAAGGGAGATCGATCGGCATCCATGCATATGTGTAGGAGAGGAATAAGGTTAGGAGAGAGAGACATAGCTAGAGTGTTGGAGGGGATGGTTGTGGAGTTGCTTCTAACAAATGGTGGGAGAGGCTTGCTAGAAAAATGGAGGGCACACCTGCAATATCAATAAGAGAGGGGATGGCTGCCTGTCTGTGCACGTGGGTGTGAGAGACGGGCCAGGAGGCATGCACGAATAATGAGGGGGATGATAATGGCTATGGTAAGCAGGCGTAACTACATAGGAAGATCAATCGTCCTTTGTCGGAGAAAGGAGAGATATAACTTGTGAGTTACATCGATCGATGGGTGGGGGGAAATAGTTAAAGTTGACCTAGATATATGTAGGGAGATCGATCGGTATACGTGCATGTATGTGTTAGAAGCAAATAAGGCCCCGGGGAGGATGATAGAGAAAGAGGGATGCATCTAGGAGGTGGTGTGATAGGAATACTATATCGAGGGGGAAGGAGTGTGCGAGTACGAGATCGTTGAAAAGAGGGGTGGGAGTGTGTAATGCCCTGGACACACCTACCGGTGGTCGTTACTCCTGGCGGGATGTAGACTGGCCCCACAGATCAATGCTAGCCTTTTCTACGCACTTTGTCCTCACTCGTGCGCACTCGTGCGCACCCGGGAGCAACTTCCCGGTCGGTCACCCATCCTGAAACTACTCCAAGCTGAGCACACTTAACTTTGGAGTTCTTTCCGAATGGGCTCCCGGAAAAGAAGGATTTCCTTATTGATATGAGTAGTCTATCATCCCTAATAAGCCAGGCTATCACATACACCCCCAGTCAGAGGAACCGACGTCCTCGTCGGGCCACAGGAACATTCCCTCTTGGCACATACGTCTGCGCACTTTGTCCTCACCCGTGCGCACCCGGGAGCCACTTCCCGGTCGGTCACCCATCCTGAAACTACTCCAAGCTGAGCATGCTTCACTTTGGAGTTCTTTCCGAATGGGCTTCCGGAAAAGAAGGAATTCCTTTTTTATATGAGTAGTCTATCATCCCTAATAAGCTAGGCTATCACAGAGTGAGGCATGGATGGTGAGAAGAGAAGAGAGGAAGCCTGTGTTTGTGGTAGGCACACCTGGCTAGAGAGGCATATTGATCGATGTGCGCTGTAAAGAAGGAGCCGGGGGCCTACACACACCGTGGGTGAACAACCTAAAGTGAAAAGACGAATTTGCGCGATGGAGCTAGAGAATGCTGAGGGAGGGTGAGAGGGATGCGGGCGTGTGCATGCATGAGAGAAAGTTAGCGCTAGCTACAAAGATAAGAGGATTGTGTGGGTGTAAAAGCCGAATAGATATCATAATTCATTATAAAAAGTGAATTCGGATATTTGAAGAATTTATCAAAGTGTTTTAAATCGACGCATGCGTGAATATATATAACGGTGATACACATGGTGTGGTTATGAACATGTTATACTACATATAATATACTTTATCTCTACTCTTATAAAAAAACAGAGTTGTTGATGATGGTGTGCCTGCCATCCTGCAATATAGGTCGTCCGATTTATATCTGACGGATAGGAAGGAAACTATGACAATTTTGAAAAAAGATACCCACACCCCTCTCCATATTTGCAAATAAGGCCTCCACTCAATCATCTTGATGTTCCGTGGAACGCATGGGCATCTTGCTAGTACTACATATAATATATACAACATTGATTGTAATTTGGGCTAATGTGTGGCTTTTGCTACTCAGGCTAAATACTTGTCATAATGTAGGGGGCGGGGCACTATACTTTGTGCGATAAACATGGTGTACATATGGAACATGGTTTAGATAATGAATATATAGTTAGTACATCAAATGTACCATTATTTGGAATCAACATCAAATGTATTCAAAAAATTGAATTCGAGTTCATATAGTACACATATTCATATCTATCTCTATAGTAATCATGCGGTGTGTTGTTAAGGTAGTACACGAATGATGGTTGAAGTTGGCAACTATCATGATTGTAGATTCTTATAGAAATAGAGAAACGAATTCAAATTTAGTTCGAATTGTAGCGGTATTATAGACATTTGGAATGCACTAAAATGTTGGTATGAGTAGGTTACATGCATTATACGGCCAGCAAAAAAATTTAATTGGACATAACATGGATTCATAGCTTTGAATAGCATTTGTATAGTAAAACGGGACAAGACTCTCTATTTGTGTGGTTTGAATAGTTTTATTTTTTTCGTTTTTTCATTGAGAGAAGTGAAAATTGATTTGGTACGTACACGTAGTACAATATTACACATTAGGCTTGTCCCCAAAATTCAACGCGTGCCTTGTTATATCTCGAAAATTCAGATATCGTGCTCCCAAAACTGGCGCCTTCACAACCCGCGCCTTGCTATCCCGAAATTACAACGCTCGTGAAAACTCCCTCCAACTACCAAATCCTGACACGTGAAATCCCCTTCTAACCCTAAGCCGAAAGTGCCGCTAGTTCAAATCGATGGGGGTACTTTTGTAACACACCCTGCATTTTGGACAAACGCGTCCCTAAGTCATAGTTTCCCCCTCCCATCGCCTCCTTTTCACCATTCGAAATCCGTGGACGCCATAACCTCTCCGCTCCAGCCGTGAAACCCCACCCTCCTCCTTCCGCCAACTCACCGTTGCCTAGTCGAAGCCTCTTCCCTGATGATGTAGTCCACGCAACAGCTTGACGTCCCTCATCCACCTCCCCGGATGTGGATCCGTTATCCATCTCGTCGTCCCGCCGGTTCAGCCACCACGTCCTCCACCTCCAAGGAGATGCTTCGATGATCGCGTCATCTATCGCGGTTGCTCCATCCCCACATCGCCGCCTTAACCTGCTCCACCGGAACCGCATCATCCTCAATAACTCCTCGGACGAAGCCGAGGCCTACTCGGCGCCACCAAAGAGATTGTACACTCATCGCATCGCATATTCTCCTTAACTCGGCCTCTCGGCGCCGATGGTGGTCCATCCGGCACCCCCATGGTGCATCTACCTCGAAGCCGGCACTGTAGGCGACATCTCCATGGCGGGTCTCCCGTAGTGCGAGGCCCCTTCGGTGGCGGCGTCCATACCAACCAGATCTGCTGCTGCTGCTCCGGCTCTCGCTCGCTCGCTAGCTCATGCTGCTGCTGCTGCTGCTCTGGCTCTCGCTCGTGCAGCTGCTGCTACTCCGGCATTCGCTCGCTCGCGCTGATGCTGCTGCTCCGGCTCTCGCTCGCTGGCTCGCGCTGCTACTGCTCCCTCCCTCGCTCTGCTACTGCTTTGCTCCGATTTAGCTACACTTCAGTCGACTGAATCGACTTTTGGGTCAGTCGATTTTCAGGGAGGGGGGCTCACCGGAGTTAAGGAAGAACCACCTGCAGCGGGGAGCAGGGCTCGCTGGAGAGGCACCCCACTATCTATCT